>NW_017306978.1:524563-588608 GCF_000935625.1 Nanorana parkeri | reverse complement strand
CATGCTGAGCATGTTCGGCTGACCCGAAGCCATGTGAAGCAAGCCGATGTACGGCTGATTTCAGCCGATATACGGCTGATTTCAGCCGATATACGGCTGAAATCAGCCGTACCAGCCTGGAGTGAATAGCCGAACAGTGTTCGGCTCACTTCACTTGGGGTCGGTTGTTCACTCGGGTGCCCTCGGCAGCTTAGTGAATAGACCCGAAAGTTTCTGACTGGGTCATAAGGTATTTTTCTGTATTTGCAAAACATGTACTTAGTCTAAAAAAAATAAAACTAATGTAGCTACCACATCTAAGGAAAACTGCAATATACAGTATAACATTTTTGTTTTTGGGCTTAGATATACTTTAACCTAACTCCACAGGGTTATAATGGTAACAACTGTACTACCACACAGCTAATAACATAAATTATATTCAAAAGATCTTAGAGCCAAAAATCAATACTCCAGTGCCTCTGAATCCTATTTTGTTAAAAGCTCAGTAAAGACAACTTAGCAATATATTTAAAGTAACACTAAACTCAGGAGCTAAATCTTAAAAATACATTCAAGTACCTTAACTATTAATAAAAATGTAACTTATTTGTGTATCACTCAGCTGGGTATCCTCAAATCATCTCTGAATTGGTGCTGTCACTGTCCTCCCTTCTGGAGGGTGGCTACATTTGTTCCCCATGGTCCCTGTGTGTGTTGTAAAGTAGCCATCGCTCTAAGCTCTCTCCCCTGACTGACTACAATCTCACGTTTAGCTTACTAATTTGTATTGAGATTGTAGTACATCACGGGAGTGAGCTTGGAGCAATTACTACTTTACAACACACACAAGGACCATGGGGAGCAGAAGTAGCCCCCTCCAGAAGGAAGGACAGTGTCAGCACCAATTCAGAGATGATTTGAGGATCTACAGCTGAGTGATACACAAAGAAGCTACAATTTTGTTAATAATTAAGGTACTTGAATGCATTTTTAAGATTTAACTCTTAACTTTCAATTGTATTCTGTTTTGAATTGGAAAGAATAGGAGAAGGCTAAATTACCTGTCAGTTTTGTTTTGGTTTTTTTATGCTGTCTGTGTAACGTTCCAAGGATTTACTTCAGTTCATGTTTTAGGTACAGCAGGAAGTTATGAGGAATCTTTTCAAAATCCCTTCTTAAAAGGAAAGTCCTCCTTTAATAAAAATGCATAACTCTTCATAAGAGAAAAAAATGGCCCTTTTTTTAAAAATTTTTTGCATTGCAGAGGGTAATGCATAGCAACTGCGATCCCTGCAAATTCTCTCTCCTGTCTTTGTCTGTTACATAATTCAGTAACAGGGACAGGAAGAAAAATAAGTACACTACAAGTGCAGTGACATCACCACACTTGTGTTCTATTGAGAACTACAAGTCCCTCTGCTACGGTGGGTGATGGGGCATGTAGTTTCTCCATTCACAGGTCCTATCAAAGAACCTTTATTCTGAATGACATGGTTGTGTGGGCGTAGCCACACGGAGCTGCACCATTTTCAATAAAGAGCAGTAGTATGCAGGGAGAAAAACCCAGGATTTATGTAAGTGGGTGGCTGGATGGGATATTGGGGGGGATTGGTGATGTGACCACATTTCATGTCATAAAATGCATATGGGTGTAACATGATCTAAAAAGGTAAACTTAGCCTTTAAACAGTTGTTAAAAAGGACATATTTCCCAATGGAAGATAACAAATGCAGAAATGTGGGGTTGCCATCATTTTCTGTCCTGGTGACAATGGCCTCCTTGACAAATAGAGCGGGTGATACATTTAAGAATGGAAAAAGACAGAAATAAAAATATAGTCCAAATCCCATATAGTAAATAAAAGTAATTCACCGGCACACACTTGAAGGGTTTTTAAAGTATTGATATGTTTATTCAATACCCAATGTCACATACTGTCATACGGTGCTAACGTTTCGGGTTAGCACCGTATGACAGTATGTGTCACTGTCACTCTGATGAAGGATCCCTGTGCTGACCCTAAACGTTAGCACCGTATGACAGTATGTGACATTGGATATTGAATAAATATATCAATACTTTAAAAACCCTTCAAGTGTGTGCCGGTGAATTACTTTTATTTACTAGAAATAAAAATATAATCCCTCCCACCTCTATCAAAACTAGACTGTATGTAAAAATAACCTTTAACATTCAGTTATTATTAAGTTATGTTTTGGTGCACTAGAATCACAAATTATTAAAAGTTTAAATATGGCAAAATGTTTTACATGACCTTCTTGTTTATTCATGGCGCACTCATCCAAACCTGTCACTCTTCCTCACACAATGGAAAGGGGTTGAACTATATGTAATTAAAGAAATATAAAATATCCAGCAGGCAGCATTAGACCTCTTCCTATAGGTAAGCTGCACCAAAAACAAATATTTATATGTTGGAAAGTCATGGGTGGGTTGAATAGCCCAGTAGCTTTGTACAGCATATATCATTTGGAGATTCCAGTGGTGAGACTCGCCAACAATTTGTGTGCACACTCCCTCCCACAAGGCCACCAGGATGATGTAACATACAGCTAAATTGTCCAATATTTCTAGACCTTATTAGTGAACCTGGAATTCTGTTAGAAGTATCTTGCCACTGGACTGCCTAAGAGATATAACAAATATGATTACTTTTACCAGTAAACACACATAACAATAATGGGTAAATATTACTTTCAAGGCTGGCTGCACTAGTTCATCATACCTTGAAAAGCATTCAACCTACCTCTGGAGTTCCCAGATAAAAAAATACTGAAAGACAGCTTGAGATTCAATTATCCAGCATACACCAAAACCTAGATATCAGTATTTGGTGGACTAAACATTTACCTGCTTTCCTAAAACTACAACTATGCCTATAATACTGTGTATATTTTTGATTCTGCCAACTATAAAAAAAAAGCCTGAAGAGTATTATCAGTTTTGTTTGAACTGTTTAAAACACATAATGTCGTTTTCTTATTGAACTTAACTTTGGTAGGTAGCTGGATAGTTTTGTTTTTCCAGTTTAAGTATGCTCTGTTAATATATCACTTGCATAAATATGTTAATCAGAAACATGCCAACAAGTCATTTCTAAGGAGTTCATTTGCATAAGATAAGTGCAAATGATTGCAAATTGCTTCTATTTCTGTCACACCACCTTACTTTAGACTTTTTTTAAGAATGACATCAAAACTTAAAATTCATATAACTGCACTGTGCTGGATGGCGCTATGATATGAATATATTTCAGGATGAAGAAATATGATTTAGAGAATGCAGCATTGCCCTTGTCATGAAAGCTATTAGTAATCAATTTCAGCATACACACTTGATCCATTACAATTACAATAAGGCCATCCAAGTACATCCACGTATAGTACATCCAAGGACACTTAAGTAGAGACATACACATACTTACAGCACAATGGCACTATACACATGTATAAAGTCAGTACCTTTTATGCAAACATATTGGTTACCATGGTACCAGAGATGAGGTAGTGTATCATTACAAGGAAATGTGGTTTAAATATTTTTCCTTAGAGACTGATTTATAAAGAGAAACAAGTATACTTACCTCTGTTACTGGGCGTTATAGCGTGGTAGAATATATATGACATTGTAGCAGCACCTTTATACCCCACTATGCTGCAGTCATCTAGCTGAGCATTCGAGGTGCCATAAAATTTCATATATATTGGCTGTTATGGACAGGGAAATATGAACATTTGTTGATGGAGCTTGTGTCTAGAATTCATTTGCATTTACAGAGGGCTCGGTTTCACCAAATTTGTTATAACCTCTTCCTGAGCCCTGTGATAATTGCGCAAATGTTTCTCAAATTAATATTAAACTGATAAAAATACTCAATTCAATTGATAAAACACACTAAAATCAGTATCCGTGCACAAAAAAATACTAATCTAACTCTAAAAGATAAAACTGTATTGAGTTAATAAATAACACATTTTTGCAAATTTGTAATTGCGCCTTTTTGCGAAAAGGTAAAAAAATGAAGGTACGCAAAACTGTAAATAAGCGACTTATGTTAAAAATTGTTTTTACGCTGTGTTGGTGTTTTTGTTGTGATAAAATGATACAGGCGTATATTTAATTGCAACACAAGCTATCACAACGCATGGCAATGCATCACAAAGCTTTGCCATGCGCTGCCACAGTTAATTTAAGAAAAAAAATCATGCACTGCGATGCGTTCTAACAACGCACTGCAGCGCATGTGCATGGTGTACACCACAATATGTGTATGTTATGTGGGGAAAGGGTTGTGCTTTTTTTATTAGTTTTTTTTACACATTTTTTATTTATTTTTAAATAATTTTATTTATTTTTTTATTTTAATTTTTTTTTTACTGTTGGGGGGACTACGGTGAAATATCTGGGGTCTAAACAGACCCCTGACTTTTCCCTTTTGAAATAGAAAAAGAAATTGAGGACACAGAGTCCTCATTTTCTTTTTCTGCAGCCTCAGCACTCAATGAATGGGAAGTACTCAGTACAGAGGCTTCCTATTCCATTTAGAAACTGCTGATAGTAAAATATTTACTATCAAGCAATTTATGAATGGGGAGGAGCCTCTATAGTGAGTGCTACTCCCCATTCAGAAATTCATGAATGAACAGGCTGTGATGTAAATCACAGCCTGTTCATTCATAACTGGGGACACATAGTATTATGGGGGTTATTCACAAAGCTGCCGAAGGCATATGCCTCAACTCGACTGGGCTGAGATGAAACCCGGAGCAGGAACGGCCGGCCGACAACCTGCTACTGACAGCTTGGCGGAGCCAGCCGTCATCTCACGACTGGCTCCAGCCACTTGCATGCAGTGACAGATCAGTGTCCCCTGGTTACCAGGTAACCAGGGACGCTGATCTGTCATTACACTGAGAACCTGGCGGAGCCGCCGTGATATCACAGCGGCTCTGCCAGGTTCTCAGTGTGTAATGACAGTTCAGCATCTCCTGGTTACCTAGTAACCAAGGGACGCTGGACTGTCATTACACACTGAGAAACCGGCGGAGCCGCCATGATATCACATAACATCACAGAGATATTTACATGTTTTATCTTCCTAAAGTTTATTTTTGTATTGACAGGTAGCCAGTATCACTGTGCTAATTTTTGGTAGAAGTGAGGAGACACTCCTAAAGTGAATCTGTGAGGACAACAAATATGTAAACTGCGATTGCTGAATTGTCTTTCAACATGCAAATGCTGGGAATGTCATCCTGATCCTAAATCACTACGTCACTACTGACTGAACTACCTATTGAGTTACTAATCTAGAAGAAGAATGCTGCATGAGAGTTGAGTGTCTGCATGTGAGGTCAGATATTTATATCCTCACAGGTTCACTTTACCTGAGAGACTCCAAAGAACTCTTAGTGACTGGCATTGAATATCAAATATAAAGTAAATGATGTTTGATCTTTATTACATGCACCCATTAGTAACTGAATAGATGTGAATTCTGAATCCAAAATCTCTTTTTTTGTTATCTTCACCAAAACCTGATACCAGTAGTTTCAGCTTCTTATATTTTGGAGATCAGAAAGGTTCTTTTTGCTGATCTGTTCGAGTTTCAAATGTTTAATCATCAAAGGCAGTTCAAAGTGTATATTTCACTATTTTATCCATTGGTTTTCGATATACCTAGAAAGAATGTAGAGGAGACATGTTCTCCTGGGTCCATGAGGTTTGCAAACCCAAGCTGGTATTTTTCAAATCTTCCATATTTAGCTGCGGTGTATTTATACTACATTCTATACATGATCAAGTAGGATCACTCTTTTATTCACAACCTTCTTCTATGCTATGTTTTGCAATGTTTAGTATACATTTAAGATGAACGGTGACATTTTACCTATGTGCCTAATTTAACAGTTATATTGAGCCCGCATGTCTTTTTTTTTTTTGTATAAGATATGCATGAACTTAAGATTTGGCATCATAATCCTGTGGATTTTAAAGAATCGCTCTGTCCAGAATGGTACTTAAGCAAACACAGTTGCAATTAGTTATGTTGGAAACATAGGGAAAAAACACAAACAAGGGGCGCCTTTCCTGGTGCAGACAAATTTATTAAGATCAGGATCAGAGGTAGATAAAAAACATACTCACAAAATTCAGCATGATAATGGTATAAAAAGTAAGCCCATGGACCCAAAAGAAAGTCTGTAAAGCTGCACAGTCGTGTCTATGTGTCAGCAGAGGAGACTGTGTGATGTGTGATGACGCGTTTCCGGGGTCACGCCCCCTTCATCAGATACCGACCACCTCCTCCCATGTGCTAAATATAGTGGCAACTGGCCAATCGGCAGGTGTGCGGGAACCATATCGGCTCAGACCGCAGCTGCTAGGAATGTGTGTAGAGTGTCATCCATGACTATAGAGGTGGAGCCCTGTCCTGTGACTAACGGAACAGCCCTTTCTGGCGCTGGACCAATCACAAGGAGGCTATACGTGTTCTCGCCTGGAGGGAGTGGCCCATGTTATCGCCCAATCCAGGGGACAGAAAACCGGACCATGTTCTGCTATGTAGCATATCGATTGTGCAGCATGTCAGCTGTACACTATAAGTACACTATGAGCACTATAATAAGGAGGTGGGCTGTGTACAAAGAGCGATTTATGACAGATACCATGACAGATGTAAACAATTTGTATTCAGCTAGTATAAAGACTGTGCAAGCCATATCAGAACAGATATATGTTTACAATAAAGCTGATGGAACTGCTCTATAAGGCAAGGAATATTTAATTATATGAAAAGACACAATGAGGGCCAGATAGAATATACATATACCCTATCCATGGTACGAATAAACATGTTTATGTATTAAAAACTATACGTATGTTTGAAATATATAAAAAATGTGTGTGGGGTATATAAAAAGAGGACATGTATATGTATATGGAATTAATGTCAATATATGATAAGTTAGAACCATCAATAGGAAAATAGGCATATAAATATGTAAATATATATAAATTAATTGCAAATAAATTACAGGCATGATATGTCTTAGCAATAAAGGTTTAAAAATACCAGAGAAAATTTATAGAAACATTAGTGGTGCTAAATAGATGCATTAGTTAGAACCTTGTTATAAATAAATAATAGTTGTTTACAAAATAAATAATAAAAAAATATAATACTAGAATGATGGCTAGCCCTGAGTCAGTGTCAACTGATATGTTGATCAAGAACAACAAGGAGGTTGAAAGGTTATTATTGTTTATAAATGAATTGTATAGGAATCGATGTTAGCTGGTACAATGGACAATCTAGATGACCATGAGAAATTGCCTAGTCTAGGCTGGACTAGGCATGTGATAAGCCCACCACAGTTGTGAATGCCAGCTCTCCAAGATTTAATCATGGATGCGATGCTTATAGCGATGAAGCCAGCTCTAAACCCTCATTGAGACCTACAGGGTATAGGCTATTGAGGGAATATATCCAAACAGCCTCCCTGTGGCACAGACGCTTAAATCTTAGACCCTCATCTGGATTGTCAGGAATGGCCTCAATCCCGAAGACTCTCAGTCCCCCCCTATATCCTGCAAGTGATATATTAACAGAGCATACTTAAACTGACATGCTGCACAATCGATATGCTACATAGCAGAACATGGTCCGGTTTTCTGTCCCGTGGATTGGACGATAACATGGGCCACTCGCTCCAGGCGAGCCCACGTATAGCCTCCTTGTGATTGGTCCAGCGCCAGAAAGGGCTGTTCCGTTAGTCACAGGACAGGGCTCCACCTCTATAGTCATGGATGACACTCTACACACATTCCTAGCAGCTTCGTTCTGAGCCGATATGGTTCCCGCACACCTACTGATTGGCAAGTTGACACTATATTTAGCACATGGGACGGGGGTGGTCAGTATCTGATGAAGGGGGCGTGAATCTGGAAACGCGTCATCACACATCACACAGTCTCCTCTGCTGACATATAGACACGACTGTGCAGCTTTCACAGACTTTCTTTTGGGCCCATGGACTTACTTTTTATACTATTATCATGCTGAATTTTGTGAGTATGTTTTTTTATCTACCTCTGATCCTGATCTTAATAAATTTGTCTGCACCAGGAAAGGCGCCCCTTGTTTGTGTTTTTTCCCTAGATTTTGCGGTCTCCCTGGCTGGTTTGGGGGCAGCATCCTGCAGACCTTTTTACACACGTGCTTTTTATTATTAATATTTTTTAACAGACTTGGTTTCTGACTACACTCATGCTTATATTGGTCTACACTGGCTGAGTAGTCCTTTTTGGTGCTTTTTTGTGTTCATAAACTATGTTGATAACATGTTCAGTGACTCAGGGCATAAAACCAAGACCACTTCACTTTGGTGTGTCAGTAACTGAAGGCTACTGTTATGTAAGGATGTCTGAGTGGTTATTCCCATTCTCCTTCTGTGTTCTGATCTGTCGTCCTCAAGATCAGCAATGCCTAGTTAGAGAAACGAGAAGCTCTCTCTATGTTTTCCCTTTGCTTTGTTTAATTTAGTCATCTGTTGATGGGAAGCTAATTGGGCAGTTCAGCTGATTTAGAGGTCTCAGAAAAGGATTGAGACATACTGAACTCCTATCAACTCTCATCGATTCAGTTAAATTTTTGCTATATAAATATCTGGAAGTTTGTAGACACATACCTGGTAAGAGCCGTTGGCACTATGGATGACTATTCCACATGGCTACCATAAGATAGAATTTAGTGTTACACAGGATTATTTTACAACATTCTAGCATACTTGAAACCGGTTTCAATACAGTAGAACTATAGTTACATAGTTACATAGTATTTGAGGTTGAATAAAGACACATGTCCATCAAGTCCAACCTATTGTGTGTGTGTGTGTGTGTGTGTGTGTGTACAGATCCCCGAGTCATCTCGTTTTTAGGAGTACTTGTACCCCTGTATATTACCGTTTCTCAGGAAATCGTCCAAAAGCTTCTTGAACGATTCCACACTATTAGCTGAAATCACTGCTTGTGGCAACGAGTTCCAGACCCTAACCGCGCGAACTGAGAAGAATCCCCTTCGCCCCTTGTGTTTGAATTTTTTTTCTACCAGTTTCAGGTGGTGTCCTCTAGTCTTTGTTACGGAATTAATCGTAAAGAGTTTGTTGCTAATGTTGCTATGACTATGGAACATTTTGTACATGAAAATCATGTCCCCCCTTAATCTCCTTAGTTCCAGCGTGAACATATTTAAATTTAGTAACCGTGTCTCATAGCTCTGGTCCTTCATCCCTTTGATGAGTTTGGTCGCCCTTCGCTGGACTTTTCCTTCCCTACTGTTTGATTTGATATCATCCCTTATATGCGTATTTAGATTATTTTTAACATAAATGCATACTCCCCCCCCTTCTCCCACCTCTGTCCCTCCTGAACAGGTTGTACCCCTCTATATTGGTGGCCCAATCGTGTGTGTTGTCTAGCCAGGTTTCCGTTATTCCTACTATATCGAAGTCCTCCTCGAGCATCATAAGTTCAAGCTCTTCTAATTTATTGGCCAGACTTCTCGCGTTCGTGTACATACATTTAATTCCTGTCTTATGGGCCAAATGTTTACTTGATATTGGTTGGCCAGGCTTAATTGTATTATTTATTGCTATCGGATTTACTATGTTCACTGCTTTTGCACTAATGACTGGAGTGAGCCCACTAATTACCCCTTTAGTAATTTCCTCTTTATTATTTGAATTTATTGTAGGGTTTTTATAACTTAAATTTAGTATTTTTATCCCCTCCCCCCCATTATCTAGTTTAAAAGCTCCTCCAGTCTTTCTACCATATAGGGTAAAGTTGTTGTTGATGATGCAGTCATCAGCAATAATACAACGTTTTTTTTAGTCATCTAAAACATAAGTTTTATTACATGTCAATCCTGCCAGATGTTCTGTTATTTTCCTACTTCCTTTAACAGGTCAAGCTGTACAGCAAAAGAGGCAGTTACCGGGCTTCGGACAAAACATATAATATTTTTAAAAGCTTAGAATTATTTGTATGTTTTTGTTAGTCCAATCAAGAATGTTTCTGTCTTTTTTGACATCTTGTCTACTGGACTAATACGGCTTACCCATTTATATTGCAATATATATATATACACACACACATGTATACTGTATGTTTTGCATGCATTTTATTCAAATAAGTGTCCTTGTCATTTAATGTGCATCAGTAAAATTACAGAAAATCAAATACAATGCTTTGAGAAAGCAAACATGTCAGATACTCAAGGTGAAGTGATAACATTATTACTGCCAATAACACCTAGTACACATATCTTCTGTGAGGGTCATCTTTTGTTGAGTCACCATGGATTTAGAGGTCTAAATAGGGGGTGTTTCAGATATTAGACTATACTTTTGCTGACACCCTTGGCAAAAACCTGAGGCATAGCCCCAAAACAGGCCCTATGTTTAATAAAGATGGCAAAATACTTGTTAAAAAAACATTGTCCTGCTCCTAGTTAAAAATAGTTATTTTCTTATGGACAAAATGAAACATTACCTTTATTGATTGCTACATAACATGAGCAGGTAAAAATCTGTAGTAGAATTTTAGAACTTGCTTTGTTATCTACATAGTGGATATGGGATGTGGGAGGGGGTACAGTTAAAACTTAAAGATTTCTAAAGATTTCAAGATAGAGCGAGGGAGTGTGAGGCAAGTGGGTGGCACAACACTCCTAATAGATGTGGAAACAACAAAACAAATGGCTACAAAGGAGCCCAGGGCTTTTAAGGTGCCACAAAGTAATACAGTTACTAGAGAAAACAACCGTATACATATCTTAGCCACAATTATACAGGCTTGAGTAGATAGTGGATTCTCAATAGATTCTATGTGTTTCACAGAGAACTGCTTTCTCTGGAACCTTTCATAAGAATCTATAATTCAACATTATTTAACTTTAAAGCGAAGTTCAGTATGTAGCAATATGCTTCCTCATTAATTGTACATAATATGAGATCAATAGACAAAAATAGACAAGCATAGAAACACAGTAATCTACAAATGATCAAGAGAATTATCAAAATAATTAATAAAAAAAAATATATTAAATAGATTTACCCCAGGTTAGCTGTATGTCCATAGGCATGGCCAAAAAGAAGGTCCCGGTGAGGGAAGCCCTCTTCTTATAAGGAACATATGTATAATATACATGTTCTGTTGAATTATAGATTCTTATGAAAGGTACCTGAGGAAGCAGTTCTCAAACACGTAGAATCGTTTGAGAATCCACTATCTACTCAAGCCTGTATAATTGTGGCTAAGATATGTATACAGTTATTTTCTTAAATTTTGCTATGTGTTAACCAATTACCATGGCCAAAATGTTCTTAAATTATATTCATATTTTAGCTTTGTATCAAATATATAAAAATGTTTTTATCAGTTCTCTAGTAACTGTATTACTTTGTGGCCCCTTAAAAGCTTCGGGCTCCTTTGTAGCCATTTATTTTGTTGTTTCCTTAAATATTTCTAACCTATTTATAGGAATAGCTATACGCTATGTAATGAACTTACGTCAGCTGTCATTAAAGCAAATTTTTTTGTTTGACTTTGTTATAACAAACATAAAGACCTGAAATATTATAGCAAGCTTTCATTTAGTAGGCTTTCAACCTTGACAGATCCTAAACACATACAATAAATATATTGCATATTGTTTTGTTACATTTCAATGAATGAAAGACATTTGTACATTTTTTTGTGGACTAGTCATGCCATATAACATAAAAGGTTCAACATTTTAATAGATTAATGTGCATATAAAAATAGTAAACAACTTTATAAATTATATTTAAAGTGACCCTTTCTCCACAGTAACCAAAGACAAAGATAGCAGCTATTCCATAATATTAGTGTTTTAATATTCACATGTTTAGCAGGCAGAAGTGTCATAACTTTGACCCTTTAAAGAGCATCAGGTGCTGCTAGTATCTGACACTTCTGGGTGTGCCAGATGCCTGGTTCCTCACTGAGCACTGTGGCTCCTCCTGCTAGCTGCTTCATCACTACAGGCCTAGTGGAGGACTAGAAACTCAACACATGAAGAAGTGTTGGATACCAGTGGTGCCTACTCTTCAAGGGAGCAAATATTTGACACTTTGCCTGTCTAAAAGTTAATCATTAAAGTCTTCTTTTACAATGTGAAAAGACAAACAAATGTTAGCGATGCCTGGAATTACCATTGCAGAATGAGAAATCCAAATGTTTAATGATCGATGTCAAATGTGAATACAAGGCAACTGTATCGGCAAATGCAGACAGTGAATATGCTTTAGAAATGTGACAAATCTTTACACAGCAGAACAGTGGCTAATGATTATTATAACAATCATTAGCTGCCTTATGAATTTAGCCCACTATACCTCCATCACAATGTACCTTTTAAATATAATACTGGGATTCTGAATACATTTACTGACAGTGTAATTATGCCTGAATTCTCTTATGTCCAGGAAGTGTGAGAGTATCATTACCTATATACTCTTTGCAAGGACCTGTTCTGTAATGGCCATAGTCTAGATGATTCTTAGAAAACATGATATCATAGTTTTGAACATCACTAACTATATTAAGGTTGCTAGTCAACTAAAGTCTGTAATGACAGGCACATACATCTTGCTGTTCAACTACTTCATAAAATCAGCATTTAGAAGAAATGCTGCTCAAGTAAAATTTAAAACTTACAACCATTATGTTTTCAGTTAATTCTTAACTGTTTCATCACCACATACAATCCATAACCTGACCATGACCTGTTTTACTAAAGCTTCAAACAACAGTTCAGCACACCAGCGCTACAAGTATCTCCTAGACCACTAGTGGTTAATTTAATAAATACTGAGTGCCTCATGTTCAGACCCTGATATGCCCGGAGGTGCACACAATAGATCTGTTTTTGTAAATTTGCTATTATTATTTTAAAGGATGGCATTAAAAGATTTTAAAAGTGCACTCCCTTTAGTTTGGAAAAACTGGTGCTTGAATAAGGTATTGCTAAGGTATTGCTTTTTTTTCCCCCCCAAAGGTGCAAGGCAGCATATTTAAGAAAATAAAAAACACCCCCTATCCCGCTTGTAGTTGGAGGAAAAACATGTTCTATTAGAGGTTTATTAGAGGTAGCTTATACTTGAGGGAAAAAGGGGTTTGAAAATAGCAATGTATGGAGTTTTAACACTGGGCGTGTGCTTGTATCTTGCTATTTTTTATTGTGTAAAATAGCTCAAATGATTAAAAAACTAAATAAAATTCCATATAATTGGAAATGACATAAAATGGATTTCTTTACAAAACACAAATCTATTCATGAAAAAGATTAAATCAAAGCGCTAAAGGTGTAAACCATGAAGGTAATAGTGTGGAATATAATCAAGTATTTAAATGAAAAATCTATTCATAGCACTGATCTCTGAAGTGGGTATAGTGGTGAGTAACCCTTGTCCTAACTTTGGCTTCAAATGAATGGCTTTGTTTTCCATAAATTATGAATGGGTTTCAAGATAAAACAAAGCTATTCATATCAGTGATCCCCAGAGGCTGCTGTTGTTCAAGTTGGAGAGGAGGAGTGGTCTTAAGGCCAGGTAGATGGCTGGGCCTAAACAGTTTGATGTGGAGGGGGAAATGGCCAGGACAGAGCAGTGTGGCAAGGGAGAGATATCCATGATTGGAGTAGTCTGACTGGGGGAGAGGTGGGAATTAGCCAAGACTGGAGTGAGTTAACTGTAGGAGAGGTGACCAGGACAGCTGCTGACTTGTTATTACAGGAGCCCTGTCAGATCGGGCTTCTCAGGGTTTACTTATGCACTCCTACCTGCATCTTTCTGCTGTCAGGACAGGAGCGGTATTGGGAGGAGGTGGCCAGGTATGTAAAAAAGTGAGTAAGAAAACCTTGCAAAGTCCTAATCTGAGAGTGCTCCTGTATTAACAAGCCAGCAGCTTTATTTGCATCTATACAGAAGCAATGTCAGTAAACAGACTAAGATGCATGTGGCCCATTGGAAGTATGTTGGGTACCAGGGTTCAAGACCTTCAGTGGCATTGTTTTGATAAAATGTTGGATATTATCTAGCATCTCAACAGGGACTTATTTGCTGAATGAGTGCTCCAACTATTTTACCAGTACAAGCTGGAATAACTCTTAGCCAGCTGGACCCTAAAATGGCCCCTAAAGCTGGGCCAAATTAATAAATAGGGGTTAGCAGAGTAATTTCATTAAAATAGATTTCAATATGTGTGAAAAATCACCAAAGCCTGAAATTCTCAACTTCATTCATTAAGTTGCTTTTTTGTGTTAAGATTTTTTATATTGCTTTTTGCATTATCTGTTTTTTTGGGACAAGAGCGGGATAGCTGAAATCAGCTTCTGTCATTCACAGGAGCTATTTAATGCCTATTGCAGCCTTGCACTTTAATTTCACCTTGACTTTTATTTCAATGCTTTTTACTAAAATTGGTACATTTCACTCAAAGCTCCTCATTTTCATTCAAATTTCAAGGAAGTGAAAACTCAGTCTTGCTCATCCTTATCTGTAAATGTTTCTTTTTAATAGATGAATAAAGCATCCATTTATCAGTGTGTTTAGTGAATATGCCCTTACAGTTCTAGTTGTAGGGAATATTTTAATTAATTAAAAATAGGAAGGTAAAAAGAAAGACTAAAAGCAACTGACCAAGACTGGAGGGTGTGCTGTCAGACTGACCAAGATTCTCTGTGCATAATTGACTCATTGTAGCCCAGATCTCAATCAGGGCAAATAGGTTTACTCTTCTCTATTCTTAATTTTTAAATATGTTTTTTTTCCATTTAATCAGGTTTCTTTAGGTCTGAAATAGCCCATTTTAAAGCAGAACATAAGCTTTTTGGACCATGGATTTCTGACAGGTTAATCATAATTGCAGAGGATATGGCAGCATTTCCCATTTTTCCTTAATGACAGAACAACACTTTTCTGACCGTAAAATGACAGGCTCAGGTTCAGTAAGGCTAATGATCATACAGCAATTTGCAGAAGTGAATGGTGTATTTTTAAACACAAGTGGTTTTATAATGGATGTCAATGTTCTTTTCAATTAGCCATGATTACCTAGGTCTGTTATAAAAATTAGTAAACTTTTACATAATATTTTACAACCCCAAAAATCAGAAACATTTATAAATCAATATTCTTTCTTATGGTTGAGTTAATTAATCCTTCACACTCACTTTTCTTGAATGCTGCTACTGTACCTTCTCTTTTCCTTAATTGTAAATACGGTTCTCTGTTTGATGAGTTTGCAGCCAATTATGATTGATTAAATGCAATGCTAGAACTGTAAGTATGATGTGACCTTCTTGCATTTGAGGCTTTTCAAAGATTTGTATCATCTCTAAATATATAATTGTGTAAGTTAAAATGAGCAGTGGGCTATTTTTCATTTACAGCTGACAGTTCTGTTGGTAAGTGACTGACAGCAACACAAGCACTGTTGTCCCTGATATCCAGGTAATTTACAGGTACTTTCCTGTTTTCAAAATATTCAATGGAAAACTTTAAATGTGAAAAAATATGTTTTAAAACAGAAGATGAACATTCATTATTTTTTTTTAAATTAGGTGCCAGTCAGAAATATTTAAAATGTTCAAAACAGTTATTCTTTAAATTCAAGTTATTACATATGATTGGAAGATGTGCATCATGATTGCAAAGGTAGCATTCTAAATGACATGCACATTTATTGTCAGTCAGCATAAAAGCTTCACTAAAAAATCATTTGAAAAGATAAACCCCTTTTTAATTTGAATACCCAATTATGTTCAGATAAATAAGTGAACAGGAATTTGCCTTTTACACAATTGAATAATTGAAGTGAATATTAACATAATGTATTGTTTGAAGATTTTCAAATCCCGAAATAAATCAGCCTCCCTCTGTCTCTTGTACTAATACACTTATATAGAGAAGAGGAAAGCTCTGACAGTGCACTAGACACAATGCTCTATATCAGTTTTTTTGCTCCTTGCCTTTTGCCAGGACTCGCAATCCATTAGGACCCATTCAGATATTTGCATCATTGTAACATACAGTAAAATGTAGTGTAATGTGTTGTGGTGCACTAACTTAGCAACCTCTGACACTCTGTCTAGCTTCTCTCCCAGCTAACTTATGTCATCATTTGCCAGGGAGCTGACAACCAGTGACATCAGTGAGCTGGGCAGAAGTGGACAGAGAGAAGCTGACAGCACTGCTCTCTGTCTGTCTAATACAGCTGCCCCTGTCCCACAGCATCCACCACAAAGCACCCCCCAGCACTATCAGCAGCACCCGGCTCTTCCCCAGCACTATCAACAACACCCACCGCCACACAGTAGTTGATTTAAATGCTTAATGTAAATGGGACCTTACACATGGTGTCCTTCTTGAGTTGTCTTTCTTGTTTCATGAGTTATCTGTCTATCACAATAGATAGATAGATGGATAGATAGATACAGTAGATAGATACAGTAGATAGATAAATACAAATTATGTAGTAAGTGGTCAGTGCTGTAAATGCTAAGTAGAGTAATGTTTCCACCTTTTTAGGGTTTTGTACTTGATTTCTCTGAGCCTTAGCTGTAGTAATTACTGTAATCATGAAGACTGCAAAAAGAGTAATTGTCTGGCAGTCTGAGGGAGCAACAAACTACCTGTGATGCAGAGGTGGATACCAAGGGAATACAAAACTTCAAAGGTAACCATGAAAGCAGCATTGCTCTACAGATAAGTGAGATGCAACAAATTGTATTTTTGATTCTGTATTCCAATTTGTATGCTTTTGCTGTCCACCGTGAACTGTTATTTTTGTTTGGATATACTGTAAATGTTTTGCAGTATATAACTGGTCTCCTACACTGGTGCCTTGCAGATGAAGCATTAGGATAAAAACTATAGTGCATACATATCTAGGTCTACAAGAAATATTCAGTTTTGTTTTAATTTGTGACCAATCTTTGATTTACATGGCCCTGCATTCCTTGTGCTGCCCATCACTATGATGTAGTTGTAGGTGATGGATTGTCACAACCTGCTCTAAAATGAGGCAGTTTGTGGATCACAACTGCGGAGGCTTCTCAGTCTCGAAACCCTGGTTTCACTCTCAGGTTTAACGGAGAGTTAGGGTCTCTAGCATCACCACCAAAACAATAAATGATAAGTGGTGTAGTCAGGGTTATTTCCTCATACCCTGTACCTAAGGCAGCAATGTTGGCTATATGGGGATAGCGAGGAGCGTATTCAGAGTGTGCATCAAGTAGTAACTAATGTAACAGAAAAAACCCCAGCAAGTGTGAGATGAGCTTTCACAGTAAAGTCCATAAAGCATACAGTCTTTGTGGCAGATAGTTCAATAGCAGTAGTAGAGTACTTGCGCTTTGTAGTGTTGCAGAGAGGTAGGAGCTGGGGGTCCAAAGTTGTCTGGTCCTTTGGAGAGTGCTGGTAATAAGGCTGGAGGTGCTGCAGGGTCCCAGGAGACAGGAGGCGTTCTTGGCTCAATAGTGGAACGCCATGCTGTCTCGTCCGGCCGTTTAAATAGTGCTGGAGGGAGAGGGGGAGGAGCCGCCGCATGACAGGCGCACTTCCGCGTTCCAAGGTGGAACGCAGCCGGCCTCCGAACCCAGAAGTGACGAGCATGCGCTCCACCATTGGGACGCAAGCGGCCGGTACAATGAGCGGCTGAGTGCTGTGGCACCCGACGTCCTGGTACGGATGACGGCGGCGGTGGCCGTTACATGGATATAGACACATACGTTCTAAATAATTTACCAATTTATACAATGGCAGTAAAGCTGTGACTTCAGTAGCCTTAAAATTAAAGTAATTGTTCACTTTTTAATTAGACCATAGTTCTACTTTAATCCAATATATATATATTTTTTTCTGCTGAGTTCTGACTTATTCTTGTTTTCTTATTAAAATGATGCATCACTTTTACTTTCTTATGTACTGTAATTATATTTAAGTTTAGGAAATTTAAGGAATAAATTAAAATGCAGCTTTACCAAAGAAAGTGATGCTATCCAGTTGTGATAGACTCTGCAAATATAGGAGATGATGTATTTATCAGTATTGTAAATAGCTCTTACGCAGATGTGTACAGTTTGTTCTTGAGTTTCCAGTCATTAATCATGGGGTTTGTCAAAAATGAACAAGTGCAGCTGTACCTTTCCCAGTTGCCAACTAACCAATCCTTCTGTAATAACTCCATCTCCAGGACATTAAGTTGCCTGCAGATACATAAACATTTTTTTTTTTTATTTGTAAAAAAAAAATTGTTTTCTAATAAAATCCCTTAATTGTGTTTATCCCTTAGAAAAAACAGAATTAATGATCATTACAGGAAGCCTGTACCTATTATTTATTTACTTTAGAAAATATTAGTTTTCCAGCTGTCTCTGGTTTCAGTACTTTCTGAATTACTATAAAAAAAACTACATATTAAAAAAATCATCCATTCATATAACCAGTCTATTTGGATACTGCACAACATATGTGAAGCATTATCTAGGAACACGATCTAAAAAATATATTTGCTATCATATAGTATATATCCATTTTAGATAAATGTTATATTCAATATAATTGCAAATTAATGTAACCGATTTATTTAAATAATTTAAATCACTCATTGAGCATTAGGAAAGCTTGATAAACACATACGTTTATGTGTTCTGCCTAAGTATTCCCTAAAACTTATCCACACCAGTATAACATTGGGAGTAGGTAGAAGTAAAAAATAATCAATTTTACACTTCTACAAAAACATTAATTTCCATTTTATACTGCTGCACTACGGATATTTCTACTAAATGTACAACATAACCAATAATAAAGTGTAATTTCTGTTAAAACTTTGTACAATTTTGTCATATTCTTCAATGACATGAAGCGATAGGAAATTTCTCCAATGGGGACACAGACGACAACAAAAAAAAGGTGCAGACTTCAATGATGGGGACACCATGTGCACCATCATACATAGTCTAAATAACCTATGCCTGGGTTGTTGGGAGAGTCACATATTTTTGTATGGACACTTGTTGAAATGCACACATCCTATAATCCCATGGAATCCTTTTATTGTTGATGTTATGATCTAATTTAATAGCTCTGCACTCATGCACCCTCTCAAGAATTAATTCTGAAGTTAAAGTAGAACCAAGGGATAAGAGAAAAAAACTATGCAGCAGTGAGAGGCAATAATTATTAACCTTTCAATTAAATTAAGTAAAAATGCTTAGGCACAGAATTCAATGTCAAAATGTATGAGTAAAGGATGTTTTTTTTCAACATCCTGTGCAGAAGTTTGTGCACTTCCTCCAACACCCCAAATCTCTGCTGCCTCAAGTTGCATGTGTTCTGTCAGCTTATACTACAGAGTAACGTGATGACTTTATCGGGTCACATGGTACATCCAAGCAGAGACAGTAGACATTAATCAGTGTCACCAGCACTAACCATTCCCTCCTAATTATGCCCAGCAAATTCAGATTCCCACCCATCAAATTTTAATCCTGTATATTGATACTGAATTTAATTTTGCTTGGGTGTTTGGCAGCACACATGTAACACAACTCCCAAATAGATGCCCCCTGCAAAAAGTGATCGCTAAGAATCATGGGAGTTGTAGTTTTTTCTTTTTATTCTTCAGTGCTTTCTGTTAGTAAAGGGAAGTGCTGGATAACCCCACCCTCCACAGCTTTCAGTCTCAGCAAGAGCCAGTGTTGAGTGGCATTGTAATCAGGTGATATTGCCATAGGATTTATAAATATGTGCTTGATGTTTAATAATTCCTCTGCAGGACACTGCAGATGCATGTATAATATTACTGGGAAACATGGCTGATGAATACTTTGCAACTTTACAGAAAGGAAATGTTTGCTGCGTACAAATCAATGGAGTTGCAGCTTACACAAAGCTTTAGACTCCTCATCTGACTAATGCTAATTGGGCCACATGGAGTAAGTCACATGCTCATCCATAGTTGGAAGTACTGGATATTTCCATCAGCTCCCAGCACTAAAATGAGCTACAGGGGATTAAGTGAAAGGTAAGCATGGGGATGGGAGAATTAAATGTGCCTGCTTTTTGTTTTTATTAATTCTTTATTCAGATGAATTTCATCAATACAAAGTATCACCAGTAATCTCAAAGTTAACAAGTGAAAATACAATCCACCATACAGAGAGATTACATGCCAAATAAAGGGAGAGAACAAACAATATATAGTACACATGGCATCTTTGAGAGATCATCAAAGCTTGATACAATATTGCTGTTACAAAATGTAAGTAAAGCAAATAAAACATCACAAACCAAGGAATGTATAGCGTGTTGTTAATGGATAATATTTATGCAATCACGTTCAAAACACATCTTAACCACAACAATGGCACCTATGTATGCACAGGTGGAAGGAGGAAATTAGGTTGAAATGGGAAAAAAATTGTCCATCCTGATGTGCTGTAGTCACCCCCAAAAGGACAATCTACAAAAAAACTGCCCTAAGAGCCATATGGGTTGCATGGACAGGGCAAAAGGGGAGGAGAGGGGAAGGATTGTGGCATAAAGAAAGGGAGGGGAAGGTAGAGTGGGCAAGAGAGGAAGGGACCACTTGACAAGGAGAGACCAGAAATGGAGAGCAGAAAGAAGAGGAAGCACCACCAAGGGCACTGAGGCCCTAGGTTGTTGAACTCCACCAGTATGCACTATATACAGGGGATGAGGCAAATTCCAGCCAATAAAACCAGGTATTCCGGGATATTTTCGGAGGTGTCCTCAAGGTAGGTGGTTAAGCATTTTCAAGGATTTTATATAATTTATCATTGATCGTTGTGAAGGAGAAAGAAGGCTGGATCCTTGGGGACAGGGAGGCGAGCGTTCACATGATAGTATTAACCCGGTACCTAAAGGACAGTAGTTTAGGACAGCACCACAACGGGTGGAGCATATCCCCAAAAGAATTGCCACACTGCCAGCATTGATTGGATGTCTGTGTGAAGATGAGATGCATGGTTTGGGGTAGGGCTGCAGCTAACGATTATTTTCATAATCGATTCATTTCCCAATTTTTTTTCCAACTAATCGATTGGTTGTTTTAAAAAATTATCTCCCTCTCTCTCTCCCGCCCCCATTTCCCAACCAACTAATCAGCGATGAGAATAGTTGGCAACTATTCTCATAATCGATTATTATCGATTTAGCCATCTAGTTGTTGCAGCTCTTGGTCTGTTCTCCTGAAAAAAACTGGATACGCGGGTCATATGCGGGGCATGCTCACATTTGGATAAGAATGTAAGGGCAAAGGTCTCGCATTCTTAAAAAAGGGATTTGTAGCAAAAAGAAAAGGTATGCTTTGCAAGACAAGAGCATGTACATTCTTGCTCAAAGGGTGGCAATGGTCACTGAAATGTGGGAGCTTTGGGAAAGAGAATTCAAGAAGTGGGTTAGTTGCCTCTGTTTCCGAGGGCCTACGACTGTGAAGCCTGGGTCAGTGGATAGATCAGCCTATGCGGGCCACTGAGATCTCTTGAGAAAATGGAGAACCCAGTGTCCCCTTTGCAAAGGCACCGTTAGCCACTGTAGGCTTAATGGTGAGATGAACCTCAATTGCTTGAGGTAAAGGGGATTCCCAAAAGTGGCTCTTAAGAGTAGGATTGTTCCATAGGAATCCATATCTTAGTTAACTGATGCCTATACCACTCAATGTTTCTGACAAGGTTTTCTGCTGTGTAATAAAGTTTCACACCTGGTAGAGACATGCCCCCGATATGTTTTGGTCTCCTGAGTATCCTGTTATAGTCGTGCAGGTTTACAAGGCCATAAAAATGTGTTAAGGAAAACATGGCTCGATTTAAGAAAGGATGGGGGATATGTATAGGTAGGATTCATAACAGGTACAAAAGTATGTTCTGTTTCAGGATGTTAAACCTACCCATTCATGAGAATGTGTCCTGGGAGCATATCTTTAGGTTATGGTCCCAGGGTTGGATCCCTAGGCAAGTAACCACCCAATTACTTTAAAGGTTGGGAGGTCCAGTGGAAATAAACAGTTCCCTTAACCCTGAGAAGCATTGTGTTAGGAAGGGAGATGTATAAAATCCGACTCTTATTACGATAATTAATATGAAAGTTCAACATGTCCTCAAATTTCTTAAACTTCGAAGTAATGATTGGGATTGAGGTGTTGGGGAAGGTAAGAAAAAAAAGGTAATCCCAAAATGCAGGCCCATAATGACCCCTTTGATATCTGGGTTGGCTCTAATCGTACGGAAGAATGGCTTCAAAATCGATATAGAAATCAAAGCTGATAAGGGGCAGCCCTGTCTTTGTTGTGTTTTGTTCTGTTTGAGTTATCTTTTGCCTCTGTAGTGGGCATCAATCCCACGTGGTTCAGATGAATAATACTGTGCAAAAGAGGCAAGTGCCGTAAGTAGAGAATCTTGGCAAAAAGTTGATGTCCACATTTAACAGGGAAATAGGAGGATAGCTGGGGCAAAGAGCTGGGTCCTTACCTTTCTTGGGAAGGACTGCTATGTGTGCGATAAATGATTCAGATGGTATCAGGTACCCCTCACACAAAGGATTAATTGCATCAACAAAGTGTAAGGAAAGAGCAGGGAGATAGCTTTTGTAGTAGGTAGGTATGAACTTAACAGTGGTTTCCAGTTCAAGGGATGTAATGGGCACTTCTAGGAGGGATTGTGCCCAGTGAAGTGGATAAAAAGATCATGTACATGTAATTAGTTGCTTTGATTCTAGCCAGGCACAAGGATTTCAATGTTTATCATGAATGGGATAGTTTGGGACCATAATCAGGATTTATTGATCAGTTCCAGGTCCTTGATCCGGTCCAGTATATTTGTGATCTGCTGGAGCCTCTGATTCTTGAGTCTGGCCCTGTGCTAAATAAAGGCTCCCCTAATAAATGTTATGTTCTTCCAAGACAGTAAAAGGGGGGAGATCAGGAAAAACATTGTCTATGAAAAAAGTGTTAAAGGTCTCATTCAATGGAACCAGACACTGCTGGATTATGTAATAGAGACTGATTAAGCTGACACTAGTAAGATCTGTGCAGAGGGGTTCCTACAGCTCGGGTGAAAAGGAAAAGTGCATGGTGTGAGAATGTAATGTTGCCAATCTCCATGCATGCGACTGGGAGTTGACTGTGGTGGACCAGGAAAAAATCTGCAGGTGTATAGTTAATGTGTAGGTGTAGTCCTTAGTAGTTGGGTGATGAATGCACCAGACATCTATTAACTGGTGTAAATATAGGCACATCTCCAGCCTTTTGATCACGGCATACATTAGCTGAGACGATGAGTTGGATAAATCCAGATGAGGGTCCAGTGTCCCAGTACGTGTAGATAGGCACCTTCTGCAAATAGTAAAATCCATTCATGATCAATAGATATGTCCCCATTTGAAAATACAAGGGTACAGCACACATTCAGGAACTGGATTTTGGGGTGGGGAGGGCGAGGGATAGCACCATATTTAGCTATAGTGCACAGATTAGCAGGTGATTAAGGAAAGAAAGAAATAATGGACCTCTCAGTTACTGGGTAGAGCTATGGGGATGACCTGTTTGCATGCACCTTAAAATGGCATAACAGTGCAAGCTACCCAATGAAAGTGGGCAGCAGAACAAATAAAAAATGTAAACAAAGTGTAAACGAGGCTACAGTACAGAAAACATAGCCTAAGACACAGGACATCACTGAGTATGTTTAGATTCCATTGTGCTAGTACAAACCAGAGGGTACCCCCAACCAAGCATCCCATGTGGGAAAAAATACCATCATGCCACCCCAACAGCTTAGCTTGGAAAATAGCACAGCAGAGAATGGATGCGATAGGCGGATACCCCCCAAGATATACATCAATGCACCAGTGCCTCTGCAAGTGACCTGCAATAAGCAGCTGACCAGCAGAGGGGCAGAGATGGGAATTCCCAGAGATTGTCAGAACACACAGGGGTCTATTCACGAAGCTGCCGAGGGCAGCCGAGTGAATGACCGATCTGAAGTGAAGTGAGCCTCTGCAAGTGACCTGCAATAAGCAGCTGACCAGCAGAGGGGCAGAGATGGGAATTCCCAGAGATTGTCAGAACTCACAGGGGTCTATTCACGAAGCTTCTATTGCAAATTTAAATAGCCAATAGTAATGTCCCAATGCTTTTCAATGGGAAAAAATATTTTATTTTTTTCTCTATTCTGACATCGATCGTGTTCAGAATAAAGAAAAAAGGACACAGCAGTGTTTCTCTCCTTGGCGGCCGGGAGCAGGAGACTCCAGGGGCGCCAGGGAGAGTTTGCTGTTTGGAGATCAGTGTCCCTGATTAGCAGGTAACCAGGGACGCTGATCTCACTGCAAGTGGCCAGAGCCAGCCGTAAGATCACGGCTGGCTCCGCCCAGCTGTCAGAAGCAGGCCAGCTTCGGCTTTCAGCACGACTCAGCCAAGCCGATGCATATGCGTTCGGCTCGGCTATGATCGGGAGCTGTACAGGCTATTGTGAATAGCCCGTACAGCACCCCTTCGGTTCTACTGAACCGAAGGGGTCCTGGAGCCGAAGCTAGCCGAAGGATCGGCCGAAGCTACGGCCTGATCCTTCGGCAGCTTCGTGAATAGACCCCACAGACTCACCCTTCACCACAGGTATAGAAGGATAAAAAGCATATAACCGTAGCACATATGCTCTTGACCTCTCTCAAGTCTTGCAAAGAAAACCTCTGGATAACCCATCAGATCAGGAACCAATGATACTGAGAATTGGCATGGAGAACATTTATACAGGCAATAAGGAGGTTGAGGAAATAGGTTAAGAAATGCAACAGACCTTTAGAATAGAAGTGCAATAGTAGACAAAGAATCATAACAGTCCCACAGATAACACAAGTGAGTAAGAGGCGAAGAGTTGATCAAGTTCAGCCTGAAAAGTCTAAAGGCACTGTCCCCAGAATAAGGCACTATTGGGGTGGGGGGAGACAAGGAAAGTGGTTGTGAAATGAAAACCGGAAAACTTACTAAGCCAAATAAAAAACACACGGTGAACAATCAAATGTTACGGGAATGACAAGTAAAGAGATATTGTGAGTCTCTCAATGTTCAGTGTCCTGACTAGGATCTCTGGAGCCTGATAGGTATTGCCAGACTGGTCACTGAGTTAGGGAATCCTAGGCTCGCAATTTGCCTGCTTTTTAACACACCAATTGTGTATCACCTTACAAATGCAACAGTTAGAACAACACTTTGATATTATAGACTTGAAGAATATGATGTGATCTATTGTTTGAAAAATGTCCAGCATTGCTAAGTTTGAGTAGATTGCTGGTATTGCTATTAGTCATATTGTGGATTTCACTTGATGCTATAATTTCATGAATGTTGCTCATCTGAAGTGAAGCCCAGTGATTAATAGGCACAATTATGAAAGGCTAACATATGTGTAGAAAACATTTCTTGATGAAAACACATATATAATCTGATATTTTGGACATTAAATAGGCTTGATGACAGCATATGCACTCATTTCATTTATAAACATTTTTATGCAAGAGGCGCTTGAAATAGCTCATATGTAGCAGATGGCTTAAAAATGTCAATTATATTTTAAAGTGTTATTGGTAATATAGATTCTTACTTTTCAGAGTTATTAAACATTTTCTAGCATACACTGATGGTCACATTCAATAACCAAATAAATGACAATAGATTTTAACGTAAATCACAATAACCCAATTGTCGGCATGTAAACCAGCATGAAAATGAATAACAAGACATTGATGTAATCTGCTTTAAGGCATTTTATGTTTATCAGTCTCACTGGAAAAATCTGTGTTGGATTTTTTTCAGTATTCTATTTTAAACTATTCTACATTATAAAAATGATTAAATAAAAAAACCTACTTTTTGGTGGGATAACACATTTAATGCATACATAAATGTTTTTGCACCTTTATTTGTAATTGTTTAAAAGTGTTAATGGTAAAGGAGGGTGAAAATTTAAAATAGTCACACTTCTCCAAAACAAAAAATTAACTATTATTAACTCTTAAATAATGCATTGGGGAAAAGTGGACCCATAATTTGACATAATGCTTCATGCTGAATCTATGTTACAATGGAACCCAATCTGCCTTGTGGACCTGGAGCAGTTGCCATTATGTGCAAGTATGCACAGCATACTTTACCATTATGGAAGAATACTGTCTAGTGTGCCTTCCTCTAGCAATGCAAAGTCTTTGCTCTCCTTTGGTGCCCTGTCATCGCCACTTACATTTTATTTATATTTCCGTACGCACAGATACCACTACTTCTGCTAGCATGGAGCCGGCTTCCCGAGCAATCAGGCTCCTTGATTGCCCAGGAAGCTGGCTCCATGCTGTTTGGCCTGCTCAATGTTGATTTGCCGGGAAGCCAGCTTCCCAGCCAATCAGCATGGAGCCAGCTTCCCAACCAATCAGGCAGGGGTTTTGGCCGGAAAGCTGGCTCCATGCTGTTTGGCCGGATCGATGCTACTTGGCCAGGAAGCCAGCTTCCCAGCATTTCAACATCAAGCCAGCTGTTTGGCTGACTCGATGCTGATTGCCCAGGAAAGTGGGACAATCAGCATGGAGCCGACTTTCCGGCCAATCAGCATTGACCAACCGGCCAAACAGCATGCAACCGGCTTCCCAATCAGGAAGCCGGGCGGCGAGTCATTAACCACCGCCTGGCTCCATGTTTCCTAGCAGCACTGCCGGTCAGAGGATATCTCCCTATGACCTTAAGTTCCGGTATTTGGGAAGGTATCTGAGCATTTAGGTGAGTTTTACTTGCCCAAATACTCGGTCTCTGCACCGATACCGTTACTAGTATTAGTATCGGTGCATCCCTATTTTTTATGGTACTGTGGTTGTTATAGTTGTACTGACTTTACTGTGATTTTGTACGTATGTCAATGTTCTGTGAAAAATAAAGGATTTAAAATAAAAACCCAAATTTGCACTGCCTGGCTTGTGAACTATGTCTAGCATGCTTAGTAGGGCCAATGAGGGGGTTTTGGTTAAGCCAGCCACCTAACCATAAAAGGGGACAAAGCAAAGCTATAGTGCCAGTGAATTGGAAGCAGGGGGTTAGCTAACAAACTGAATAGAAAGAGATTATGGTCAAGTTAGGAAATGGTACTTTAATTATGATTCCTAGCTTTTTGGGTAATTAACCCCTCTGCTGCCTGTTTGTCATTGGGGGCTTTTTTGACTTGCATTTTATTTTGTGGTTGATTTGAAGTCAGTGGTTGCATTTTGCCATCTTGCATTTTTTTTCCCGCTGCAATACTTACCTTTAAAAAAAAAGGGGGCTCTGTTTCTGGGTGGTATTTGGGAGTTTTTATTTCTTTTATGGGTCTATGTTAACATGACCTTTTTGGGGTGCTTGAAGTGCTGCATTGTCATTGCAGGTCAATTTAACACTGCAGTATTATCTTCGTCTTTTAATTCTTAATAGAAATTGGACAGCAATTGGAAAGAACAGTTTTGCATCAGTGAGTGCAAAGAGAGCCACAGCAAACTACTGGCCAATTTCTATCTGTTGGTCAAAATGGGTCTATTTGTGTTTGATAAAAAAGCTAATAGGACTACCTGAAAAAAAGTACAATGACATGAATATGTTTGGGGCTCTGCTGCTGTATGTAAGCCAAGCTAAGCAAAAATCAATGCCACAGCCAAATATGTGCTGGCAGTGTACACTGTCACTGAGACTGTTCATGAAAATAATACTGTTTGTAACAAAATGTACAGCTTTAGGGCATCCACCAAGCATGTTATTGAAAGGATTTGTGCATATTCAATGTTGCCCTTGAAGCCACATGAAAAGACCCTCTACCAAGCTTGCTCCTGTGATAGATTATAACTTCAATACAAATTAGCTAACTAAACATGAGATTGTACTTTACAACACACACAGGGACTATAGGGAACAAAAGTAACAACCATCCAGAAGGAAGGACAGTGTCAGCACCAATTCAGAGATGATTTGAGGATCTAGAGCTGAGTGATGCACAAATAAGGTACATTTTTGTTAATAGTTAAGGTACTTGAATGCAGTTTTAAGATTTAACTCCTGAGATTTGCCATCCTCCCAATATAGACTTTAATGGGAATTTTTAACAAAATTCGCAGGCTGGAACCGCAAATATTTTAAAACCTATATTCAAAACCCGTCATGTTGTGCAGCTATGCACCTTCCAGTTAAACTAGACATTATTTAATGTAGCATTCTGAAAGATGCAAAATAATCCTCACATTGGCATAGAAAAAATAAGGCAAGCAAATAAACTGTTGGGGAAAAATGCTAGTTAGGACATGTTTTCCTGGCAGACGTATCTATTTTAGAAAAGTTGATGAAAAGAATTTTTTTTTTTGTTTTGGTCGGCCATTTCATAAATGTGTATTTATTTTTTGTACTGCTTAAAAAAATAAAGTTTGTTCAATGGATATATGTATGCATGACAATTAAAATGACGATAACAGTATGGTAATATTCAGTTACTTTACAAAATGTAAAAGGGAATCCATAGCCCCTTTCAGTTGATTACATGAACAGTATGCAGGGATACAGCAGATCAAGGAGATAAAAAATGTAACGCTAATCAAATATTACTTGCATATAATTTTGCATGGCACTCAAAGTAGATTCACTATAGTGTCTCTTAAATTCTAAAGTCCCATTCACACCATACCACACTGTGCCACAACACACACATTGTTGTGCATTGAGGTGCCATGCATCATTTTGAGTTAGGCATCCCATTCAAAATGATGGATTAAAATGCATCGCAATCCATTAAAAAAGTGTGCAGGCTGCATTTTTTGTAACACACCATAACTCACATAAATTGCACCACAACACATCAAGGCATGTAAGTAAATTATTGCAAATTGAGGTACCTAGTGCATTTTACAGTGCATTAACACAATGGGGGTGATTTACTAACCTAAACACACACACACGCACCAAGTGCGTGTGCATTTTTACACAGCAAAACGTATTTATCAACCAAACACGAGCAACGTGTCACATTTTCACGTCGTTATGTCGCGTTTTTATGTATTTACGTACGCGCACGTCATGTAGCATGCATCATAGGCTACACGCCGCTCTAATAGCGGCATGCAAGTCTCTAAAAGCATATTTCCACTAATGCCATATATGGAAAAATCATGCACATGATGCATATATAATGCTGCTTCACAGTTTAGACAAAAATGGTTAGCTCATGGATTTACTTTCCTGCATTCATCAACGCAAGCAACACAACGTTGAGCTAATTTACACAACATCACCTTCCAATTCATGCAGGGCTTTGCACAACACACCTGCTGGGTGTGTACACACTACAAAGGTGTCTAGATTCCACCAACAGATCATGCTGGGAGGGAACACACTACAGAGGTGTATACTTGTTCGTGGCGTGTTTATAAGGTTAGTAAATCAACCCCAATATGTTTGTGTGTGAACAGGCCCTAACTGTAGTTTTAAAATATTAGGAAATAGTATTATATATATTTTGTATTTACAATTGTGGAACATAGACACATCTTTTTATCCCTATAGTGTTTTATTTAGCCCAATAGCATAATATTCCAGCTAAAAGCTGCTAGTAAATGTAATTACATAACCTGTACCTGAATTAATGTTTTTTCTTTCCAGGAAATCATTAGACTGATAAAAATATGACATAATTGGGAATTAAATGTCAAACTTAACCTGTTCTATCTATAAATGTTTTTTTCATATGGGCATCCTGGTTAAATTTGTTTCTTTGCATAAAATGTTTTATTACTAATTTAGGACGATTGAATATGCAGTACAAGAGTTATATTCCAAAGAAGCTAGTCAAAGTATTCCTAAAAACTCAAAGTATTCCAAAAAGCACAGAATATTATTGGATATTGAGTTCTTATAGGTATATTAAGCAACAGAGATTGTTGATCCAGAGAATATCCGATTGGATAAGGAAGGAATTTTTTCCCCTGTTGGAGCAAATTGAACTATGACTATTAGGTTTTTTTTTGCTTTCCTCTGGATCAACAGTGGGTAGCTGTGGGCATAGCATTCTGTTTTAGGCTTTTCTTCTTTCTTTTTCTTCTGTTATCTTTATAGGTTGAACTCGATGAACCTGTGTCTTTTTTAAACCTGACTAAGTAATTATGTAACTATGAAACGACTGAAAATGAGAAGCATACTTAAAAAGGAACTCCATGGCTTTTAAAAGTTAACCCATGCAATGGGGCTACCCCCACACTGCAAGGGTTAACTGCTTGTTTTGGTCTAGGGGCGCAGATATAGAAAATATACTTACCTGACCCTTGGCCCCACCTGGCTGCTAAACCAGTCTCCACAGCAACATTTTTGACTGTACTAATCTTAGATAATGTATTCACAAGTGAAGAAGAATGTGGACAGCCATTACTGACCTCCCCTTCTAAAAATACTAGTTCCCTGGTTGTCCTGCTGATCTCAATGCCCTAAGTAATTTCTGAGTGACAAACAGGAAGAGGTATGCAGATTTGATGTGAATTCACTCTGACTTGATTTACAACTAGGGGTGCACCGATACTTTTCGAGTACCTGTGCCGATACTTGGAATTTTCATGAGAACTAACAGGGTTGCAGCTCGGACCTGGCTCTGGCACTCCACCACTGCCCTGAAATCATTAATCTATATTGTTTTAGAAAAACTGTCACATGACAATAAACAAAAATGTATCAGTACTTGTATATTTGAGTACTTGGACAAGTATCAGTACTTGTACTTGCAAAAATGGTATCTGGGCATCACATATATATATATTCATAAAAACAAAATCATACATTAAAACAGAGATGTACAAATCCCAGGAGCCCCGTGTGCTCTTTACAAATGACAGCTACCTCCTAACTTTTGAATTTTTCTCTAGTCTAGCCTTGGAGCTGGAAAAGTATCCGTACTTGTACTTGGTATCGGCGCATACCTATTTACAACCTTGATATGTGATAGTGCCTCAAAAAGCATTGAAGTCAGAGACAGCCAGGCAACTAGTATTTTCAGGAGGAAGACAGCAATGCTGGCCTTTATGCTTCTATCATTACTGGTTTTATTTTAGTAACATACTACATTGAAAATCAATTAAATCCAAAATGAGACACTAAATAAATATGGTTTGATAAAAATATATTCTGATGTTGAGCATTATAGATGTCTAAATCTATATCTATGATCACAAGTCAGCTCTGGACAAGGCTGTCTCTTTATCTGCTGAAAAATACTAAATAAAATTGCCATTTTCTTCATATTAGTTTCCTAGGTAACATGGAATGTAATGGAATCTCTAGGACCCGTTAACAGCTATGATAAATTATACTCGTAAACACTGTTTACAATAGTGTTTCATATTTGCTGATATACAAGGACACACTCGCAAATAAAATTAAAACCTCAGATATTTTTTTCTAGCCATGTTCCTGTGCACAATTATCATGTTGGAAATGTTGCACATTTCAGTTAGGGAAGGCACAATAAAAAGTTAGGGATAAAAAGCATTAGCTGTGCATAAAAACAAAGCTAATTTTTCAAGGTGGGTGCCAAAAGGTCTACCATTATTAGTGTATAGAGGAATGGGGATTACCCACCAATTAGATTTTATTTTAGTCTTGTATCATCAATTAGATCGTTGGTTTTGGTTCTTTGCTGGGGGTTATTGCATTTTTCATCAGATCCAAATAAAACTATCCTTTACATTAAATGACTGCCACAAAACACAGGCATGCAGGGGGATTTGTGGTCGCAATTATGACCAGGCACACCGTTTGGTTATTTAATGCTCATCTAAGACACCTAACCCACTTCTTGGCCTGGAATTTTGCAACTCCACTCTCCCTGTCCCTCTCCATGGAATCCTGGCCTAGCACATCCTCCTGGATGTATCAGCATCAGTCTCTCTTTTACCTGGAGGCTTGGTCCATTCACCTCTGCAAACACTGTATGTGAAGCAGCTCACAGGCTAAAAATGGCAAGGTGTAAAACCATTTATTATTACAGCATATAGAAACTTGCCATTTGTAGATGAACAGGTTTTGTCCTTCAGAAGAATTTTGATTTTTTTTTTACACATGCCTTTATGGATGGGGATGAATGAAGGCTCCAGGCGGGGACTCCATTTGGAATTGGTATTCAGTTCAAAGTTTGAGCTGCAGCAGAGAGGATGAAACTGATTTACAAAATGGTATAGGAATGTCCACACAATACATTTTATGAATATTGACTTCATTTATCTGATCTGAAATAAGTAAACAGGGATCTTCTTTTCACGATTGGGTAATTAAAATGAATGTTCACATATTTTATAGTGTGAACATTTTCAAACCCTTTAGTAAATCAGCCACACTGTATCTTTTGATCTTCTTTTTATTTTGCTTTCATTTTTGTTTTTACCCCTTTTTTCTGAGCAGTATCAGGTCAGGGAAACAACAGCAGGTAACCATTTGTGCCCTTTGTAAGTGGTTGCTGGACAAACAAGAAGAGCTGATGATATCACATGTGACATCACAACAATTCTCCTTGACGATGCAAAGGCACTGTGCTTTGCTCTTATGGAAAGCTTTAATTGGGAGCTCTTAATGGGGGACTCCTGATATAAAGGGTACCTTTCATGTAAAAGGGGGCTTCTGATGGGAAAGGGGGGGGGGGAAGGGGGCTCCTGTTTTAAAGGGAGACTCTGATGTAATTTTTGTATTTGTATTGGGGATTTCTTTTTGTATTTTTGCATGGAGTCCATCCTTAAAATCCACGCCAGATCCTTATCGGGATAAGTATCTGGTATGGATTTTGGAGGAGCCACATGTCTTTAAAAAAAAAATGTATATATTTATGCTTTTTACATTTCAGACTAGGGTGTCTCAAAATGTTGCATACTTTTATAGGGTCCCATGACTTAAACAAATTATGCAAAACACTGTTCTGAGGTATCATTGAGGAGCTTTCTTTTAATTTCCTGTCTAGGTGAAAACATTGTGTCCACAGAAAAAGGATAACATCAACAATCTCCCTATAGGATATTTTCACTGTTACTACTACAGGAAGTAAGGATACATCTCCATGTTGAGCCCACAAAGAGCAGAGATTAAGAGAAATACCAACAGAGATTCAGACCCTTGCCTACTTAATACAAAACTCCCAAAAAGGTTTTGCCTAGAGATACACTTTAATGGTTTTTAACCACTTAAAGACCCCTTCCTGGCCAGGCAATTTTTCAGTATTCAGCGCTGCAGTACTTTGACTTTGTACTGAAATTAATTTTATGCAATTTTTTGGGGGACAGATAGAGCTTTCTTTTGGTGGTATTTAATCACCACTGGGATTTTAATTTTTTACTATATAACAAAAAAGTACCCTAAATTGTGAACATTAATTAATTTAAAAAAAAATAAAATCCCTATGAAATGTTATGAAACATAAACATAAAATGTTTATCATCCCAATTTTTTGGTAAAACATAGCAGCTTCTCACCGACATCTGTTGCCGGAGAGTGACACTGAATGCGGAAGTGATGTAATATACATCACTTCTTGCATTCGGGTACCGGAGAGGAGATCGAAGGGAGATCATGTACTGATCTCTCTTTGATCTCCAGTGACAGACCTAGGATCCGAGCACCGATCTCTGGACCGGGAGTGGTGGTGTCGGCGTCGATGGGGGGAGGGGGGCAGGAGGCAGGTCACATGTTTACATTTCTGACAGTTTCCCCATTCGTGTGCGCGCTGGGCACTGCAGACAAGTGGGGGGAGGGGAAGGATGTCTAAAGACGTGCTCCCACTAGTATGAGGCTCCCGTCCAGCCATTCAGGAACAGCCAATGAATGGGAGGTGGTTAAATTATGCTGTTTCCCATACAGGGAGTTCAACACATATTAAAAGCAAAGGTCTCATGTGAAGCAACGGACTGCTTGTACTGATCTTGAGTTTTTTTTATTTTATTCACCATGGTTAAGTCACAGGCACCTTCTTAGAGAGCATTATTGACAGCAAATACCTATCGTTTTGAGGTATTTTAATATAAGTAAACTGTTCTTCCTTCTGCTAAAAGTCTAGTGAATAATCCAGAAACTACTGAACCGCTCTTCATTACAGCTAGAAACTAATGGCTGATATGTAAAACTGTCCTTAGGTTTAAGCAAAATGATTTTAAAGATAAACTCCAGGCACATATAAACACAACACCAATTTAAAGCGGGTACATATTCATTCAGACATATGACATTGATTTTTAATGCAACCAGTTTAAGTAACTAAATTTGTCTTGATTCTAACATCTTGTAATTTCCTGTACATTACAGCTCAGTCTGGGAGAGGGAGGGGCAGAACATGGCACCACGTAGGTGTCCTCACATGCAGCATGCTAATAGCAGGGGAGATCAGAGGGAAGACCTTATCAGGGAAAATTAAGGCATCAGTCTGGTTGTGCTCTCTGGGGGAGCTGCACAAATTTCAGAACTAAATGGACAGAAATTCAAATCCTTAAACAGGTAAAACATCACCCATGTATGTATTTGAACTATTTAGCTGTTTGCCTGGAATTCAGCAGACCGACTACATCTGTAGCTGTGCTTAGTAACCAATGGGCTTCTATCTTCAGCTTAAGTTTAAGTGTATGTGTATAACCCAAAACCAAAAATTTAATATATTGCAGCGTATCAATCCTTAAATGTGGTGGCTGCATCAATTTTCTTTTTTTAGCTTTTTTTTTTCTTTTAATTTACCTGGTAATCTGACCAAAAACACACTTACTGTCTTAGGACGATGCCACTCTATGGACGGAGCAATGGACAGCTGCATTGTCAGCCAGTGGAAAAGGTAGAGTTAGATGTACTAGCCATAGGTGTGCGCAGCCTATTATATTAGGGTGTGCACACAAAAGTACAAACACACACATGTATATATATATTTAGATAACATACATACACAGATCTGAGGCATCCTGGATTCCCATCTCTTCAACTGCCCCTCACCTGTTCCAGCAGGGTGTAGTAATAAAGCAGGGAGGCTGGCAGGTGGTCATGTGACCACCCGCCCAGCTTCCCGATTGGGTGGGAAGCCACAGCCACGGGCTCCCTCGCAGCTTCCCAGGCACCGAGGACTGCGGTTGTTAAGTGAGGAATGTTCTGCTCCATTCTTAAATTCCTTTCAATGTATTTTAGTATATATTGATTTTCTCTGTGATGTCCCATTTTTCATACTTTCAGAGCTAGCAAATAAATACTAAACACACAGTAATTCCCAATTTTATTTTCAGTTATACATCTGGATCTCATGGCCTAGAACACCATCTAAACTCATATTTCTGAAATCATTATTTTTACTTCTTGGGCATTTTTCAGTAAGTGAAATAAAAGAGCAGCCATAATCCACTGCAACATGATGTTATTAGCTGCCTTGAACAGCGTTTATTTATAGAGAACAAAATAGGCACGTTCCTCCTTACATTAATCATTTTTTGGCACTGGCTATACAGAATTGTTAGTAATTGTCCTGTTATTAGTTTGATTGATGTCTAAATAGAGATATTTTCATTTATTTAAAAACTGGGAAAACATTAAACACTAATTATTTTCAACTGATAAGGGATATGGGATTAATGGCTATCACTGCATGAATGTAGTTTAAAATAAATATGAGCAATTAAAATCAAATACGTCTTTTGGTACAAAGAAAAGATGTGTTATTTTCTGTTGTTCATAATAAAGAAATCATGATAAAGAAAGGTCTTGGTGTAGTTTAAAACTGCCTATATAGTTTTATATCAAACAATAAAATACCTTTATTCCAAAAGGGTCTGACTCATCAGTATTTCTTTTAGCTTGACTAGAACATTGAGTTTTACAGAACTGAGGTGCTGTTCGGCCTATTCTTACAGATGCCGAACAGCAGTGAGTGAATAGTCGGCTCGACTATTCAAAAAAAAAACCCCTCCCGGGCGCTCTGGGAACCTCCCACTCCCGGCCGCCCAGTAGAGAAACAATGCTTTTTCTTTTTTTTTCTTTATTCTGACACGGAGCCGTGTCAGAATAGAAAAAAAATATATATATATTTTGCCTATTGGAATGCATTGCTAGATTGCTATTGGCTATTTCAATTTGCAATATCCGCCCTCTGCTGATGGACCTGATGGAGAACTGCAGCAGAGGGTGGGTACAATGCTAGTTTACTATTGGCTATTGCAAATTGAAATAGCCAATAGGAATCTAGCAATGCATTCCAATGGGCAAAACATTTTTTTTTCTATTCTGACACGGGTCCGTGTCAGAATAATAAAAAAAAGAAACAGCAGTTTTTCTCTCCTTGGCGGCCGGGAGCAGGATAGTTTGCTGTTTGGAGAACAGTGTCCCTGATTAGCAGGTAACCAGGGACACTGATCTCTCTGCTAGTGGCCAGAGCCAGCCGTAAGATCACGGCTGGCTCCGGCCAGCTGTCAGAAGCAGGCTGTCTGCTGGCAAATGGCCGGCCTCTCGGCCAGCTTCGGCTTTCAGCGCGGCTCAGCTGAGCCGAGGCATATGCGTTTGGTTAGACTGAGCCGCTCGGCCACGTTCGGGAGCTGTACGGGCTGTAGTGAATAGCTTGTACAGCACCCCTTCGGTTCTACAGAACCGAAGGGGTCCTGGGGCCGGAGCTAGCCGAAGAATCGGCCAAAGCTATGGCTAGATCCTTCGGCAGCTTCGTGAATAGCCCCCATAGTGTCTGAATCCCACTGTAGTCTGAGGGAACTGAATCTTCTAATTATTTTTCAGCCTTTTCGTAGACTAATTTGCAAGCTTTTGAGAAAAAGGACATGGGTAGGCACTGCCATAGGGACCATGTACTAATGAAAATATATTTTTTTTGTAAATACTGCTCAGTGGGCAGTGGGTCTTTTAATTTATCTGAAAGGGCAACATTAAAAATACACAGATCCTTTAAAAAAATTAAAAACAATAATAATATGCTTTAAGGATGTCTTAAATCTGCATGTGAAATTGCACAACAGTATGGTGTACTTCTGCAAAAATGAAATTTAAAGATAAAAACCTAACACCACTAAATGACAGATCCTTCCCTGGCCTGTTGCAGTTTGCAAAGATTGCATGAGGTCCCCTTCAAAATCCATTCCTTATCCACTGGTATGGGTTTTGAGGAGGACCTCATATGTTAAGGGACAGTATAAAAATGTGTACTATCCCTTTAAGAAAAAAAAAGTGTGGAATACCCCACAAAGTCCATGCCAGACCCTTATCCTGGCATGCAGCCCAGATGGCCAGGTAAAGAGGGGCAGAGTGTATGCGCCCCCTCCCTCCCGAATCATACCAGTCCATATATCCTCAACATTTGGACCTTGTCAAGGGAGGCTTAAAGCTTCCCCCCTGTAAGGCACCTCGTGCCTATATTGATCCTGACAAGTGCCTCATACCCACATCCTGGCCCTGTGAATGTGAGTAGAAACATTTGTAAAAACTATTAAGAGGTGGGAAAATCTTAATTATATTAAAAGATTAGAAACAATAACTTGTTCAAATATATCCAAAGCCAGTAAAATTTGGGAAAAGTACTTTTTTATCCCATGAACTGTATAAAGTGACATTAGTTTCTTAGGGAAGAAAGGAAAAATATTGGTTTAGAAATTAGTTCTGTATGGCAAGAGTGTTTAAGCTGCGGAATACCATACCAAATGAGGTAGTGATGCAAAAACAATAATGTATTTAAACATTTTTTTTTATTGCAGCTAATAAAATCCAGACTTATAATTACTAAAATCTAAAGATTTTAGTAATTATAATTATACAATTATATAATTATACTGATCAAGTAAAATTATCTAAGCAACCTTTGGTTGGGAAGGGGGGTGAAATAGTTTTTCCTGCTGTAAGGCAACATTTGCAACAGCTGCACAGTTGCCTTCCTCTGGACCAAAGCTGCAGGAGTTATGAATCATGATATATTGAGCTTGATGGATATCAGTCTTTTTTCAACCTTATTAACTGTACAAGTTTAATTCATACCTCAGAAGAACTTACTAACGTGCCAGCAGTATTGGTCTGAAAGCAGAACAATTATTTTAAAATTTAAAGGAAGGTCCACAATTATTTTTTATTTCAAAGAAAGTGGAGTACCTGAAAACAACACATAAAATTACAACAACAACCAAGTAGAGCTCAACAAAGAAAACTAAAATAGCAAAAGATGCGGCAGTGAAAGCAAAGGCCAGATCTATTTTGACATATAAAATGCCATTATACATAGTTAATGAGCATTCTGAGTTCTAAAGAAATGAAATCTGGCACATCCAAAGCACCTATACTAGAAACAACAGAAGATTCAGATCACACAAGGGTGCAAAATTATAATTATTTATCTTTTATAAACATTGATGATTAGGAAGAGGATGGATATAATAACATGAGTCAACACCAAGAAGATTAAAAAATGCAGAATCAGACACTAAAAAAGACCAAGATTGCCATGGATGGGCTAATTTACTAAAGAAGTTGAGAATCTTTACACAATAATTTGTGTAAACATTCACTTCAATTATCCAGTCATGCAGGGGAAAATATGTAAACAGGAATTTGCTCTCCACATGATTGGATAATTGAAGTGAATATGAACACAATTTATTGTGTTAAGAATTTCAACAGCATTAGTATGCATGCTTATGTAACATTGTATTTATCTGGGTTTGAGTATTGGAGTTGTGGAGTCTATGAGGCTGATTTACTAAAGAATTTGAAAATGTGTAGAGATGAACTTCAATTATGCAACTGCGTGAAAAGGAAATCACTGTTTACAATTTTTGTCTGAACTCCTTTAATCAATCAATCTGTATATGTAAAATATGAAAAATAGGAAGTGCAAGCTGTGATTGAGTGCTTATGCATACAGATGACATAACAAACTCAATGTGCCCAGTTCATGAAACATAAAATAAAACTTTTTTTGTTTTTTTCTTTGTTTTTTAGGTGCTTAGACACCACACGCAATATGAAGCTAATGTGGTGAGCAGTAGTGCAGCAGATTCATTAGGTTGGGTTAATAAGAAAGCCTTATGTTACTCTGTGTTGTGCTGTGTGTGTACCCACTAACGTGTGCGTTGCGGTAGTGCACAGTAAGGAGGAGCATGTTACCGCAACACACAGCAATGCAGACGTCTATGTGTGGGGTGTTATGATTCTATTCATTACACTACAATAGCAGTTAATGCACACCACACCACAGAGAACAATGCATAAAAAGCGTTGGAGGCTGTCTAAACGTAATGCATGTTAAATTGCGATGTAACACACACACAAATGTTAAATATGCCATTGGGGTATATCAAAGAGGACCTTACTTCATTATAATCCAAACCAATACACCAGTTTAAGAATAGTAAAAGAAAAAAAAATAGAAAAGTTTGATCAAGTCAGATACATCTAGGCGTGGTGGCAATAATGAGCAAATTATGTAAACACTGAGAATATTTTATGACTCCATACCTGCAACTCGACCTCTAAAGGAACATTTGGCCTTTGCTTTGTACTAAGGATAGAGCAGCAAAGTTACTGTTTCCTCTACTTTGAGCTACTGAAGGGGTCCAGTTCATAATGAGTGCAGTGAAAAAAAATTGCCACCCCATTTCTGTATTGTCTATGTAATGAAAAAAGTAAAAGAAAATATAATCTATAGCAGGCCTCAAAATTTCCACTCGCCCCCTCGCAATTGGCGAGTGAAAATTGCATGGGGGCAAGTGGAATGTCATCGAAGGGATGCATTGCCGGCGGGGCCAGGCGTGGCGATTGCTCGCTTCTGTTCTCTCTTCATCTTCTCGGCCGCTGCAGCTACAGAGAGGCCGAGAAGGAGAAGAGAGAACAGAAGGGAATGAGAGAGGAGAAGCCGCCACTCAGAGAGGCGGAGCTTGGACAACAACGTGAAGCTGCAGCGGCTGGGAGGAGAGAAAGGGAGCGCTGATAGGTGTGATCAGAGCCGCCTCTCTGAGTGCCCGCTTCATGGAGCTGAAACTGCAGCGGCCAGGAGGAGAGAGGGGGAGCGTAGAGAGGTGTGATCAGAGCAGTCTTAAAGAGGCCCCCCTCCCAGTCCACATCTTTCGGACATTATTAATCTGAGTTGCCCCATTCAGTATGCCCGTCGCTTGCGGCCATATTGAGTGGGGCACTGATATTAATAACATGCCGAATTAGTCTGACCCAGGGGCAGACTGGGCCCGGGGGCAGGGTGTCAATTGCCCCCTGGGCCTCTAGGATACCTTTGCAAACACCGCCAGCCACCGCAAGCACTTAATCTCTCCCCTCTCAGCCGTTGCAGCAGCAGAGCGGCTGAGAGGGGAGATATTAAATGCTTACGGCGGCGGTTGGGGGCGTTTGCAAAGGTATCAGAGAGGCTTGGCGGGCAATTGCCACCATGCCCCCTGGCCCTGTCTGCCCCTGGGTCAGACTAATTCAGCACATTATTAATCTTAGTGCCCCACTCAATATGACTGGCATACTGAGTGGGGCAACGTAGGAAAGATGTGGACTGGGAGGGGGCCTCTTTATGACTGCTCTGACTTTAAGACTGCGGCAGGGAGAAGAGAACAAGAAGCTCGACTGCCATCATCTGTGCCCGCTTCGATTGGTCTCCTCGACGGCCATGGCAGTTTCCTCCGCCCACCTTCACCGGTTGAAGAAGAGGTCAAAGCAACTGTAAGTGCTTTCTTTGTGACCTATGCACTGCGTTACATACTGACCGCTGAACTCTGCACTGTGTACTGACCTTTGTACTGTGCTTCACACACTGACCTTTGTACTGTGCTTCACACCCTGACCTTTGTACTGTGTGTCACACCCTGACCTCTATACTGTGCATCACAAGCCGTCTTAGGGCACGCGCGCCGGCGGGGGGGGGGCGCAAAAATGCACCTTCGTCTGTGTAGGCAAAAGTCCTTGCCCTGGTCCCATCCCTGGTCCCACCGGCGGCGCACCCCCTCGATGACATCATGTTTGGCTGTCTTCCCTTCCGCTGTCTTCTGCAGCTTCCTCCGCCCAACTCAGCTGCCATGCTGGGAGGAAGACTGCAGAGACAGTGAGACACTTGGCCAGAAAGTTATGCAAAATAAAGTTCTATCACGGTACATGGAGGATCTCTGTAACACCTCCCCCCCCCACGATCACCGGGAGAAAGAAGAAGGCACCTGAATACCATCAGCTAAGTGCACTGTAAGTCCTTTCTCTTTCTTCCTTACACCACTGAACTCTGCACTGCGTGTCACGCTGGCCTCTGCATTCTGCCTTGCTCCACTGACTTCTGTACAGTGCGTTGTTACCGATCTTTGTACTCTGGCGGAGTTAAGGCAGGGTAGGGGTTTGGTGGGGCAACTGGTGGCGAGTAACTTTTAAGACCTTACTCCTATCACATCGCACTCCTGACTGGACAAAAACCCAAATCCAACTGGGTAGGTGCGGTGGTGACAACGGATGCCTCCGTGAAATGTAGATAGATGAAAATAGTCACTCGCACTCGATGATATTAAAGTCAATGCTGTTTATTGACTGAGATAACACACATCTCCTTAGCTCAAGCAGATGTGTGTTATCTCAGTCAATAAACAGCATTTACTTTAATATCATGGAGTGCGAGTGACTACTTTCATCTAACTTTTAAGGCCTGCCTAGTAGCTTAGGACTTGAAATGTTGAGCCCTGATAAGGAACAAATTCATGCTGCTGACCCCAACATAAAAAAGCAAAATTATATTTTAATAAAATATTTCTCTCTAAAAAAATAAAACTTAAAACACTAAAACCCAACCCTAAAACACTGAACCCCTACACTATTTTTTAAAAGCTTAACTGAAAGTAAGAAAGACATATGAAACCATGAAAAAAAAAACAAAAGAAAATCAATAAACCACAAGAAAGCCTGTGGGGGATGGGGTCTGCAGCTAAACAGAAAGTAAACTTGTTGCTGCCGCACACAAAAAAGTGGTCCTAGAAAGTGAACAACACTGCAATTCACTGTAATGTAGCACAATACAGCACTGTGCATAGCACTGTTTAGCACTATATATTATAACAGAAATGATCTCTCCCTGCAAACACTCCGTCAGCTCCTTCTATCTATTCTACTGCACATCTTCAACACGCACTGACGACTCTCTATATGAATGTATGCAGCACTGTTTAGCAGTACTGTATAGTACAGTAACATCTCTTCCTGCAAACACTCGGTCAGATCTTTCTATCTATTCCAAGTCTCTTACACACACTGACTCTGTATATGACTGTATGTAGCACTGTCTAGCAGTACTGTATAGTACAGCAGCAACTAACTATCCCTACAAGCACTCTGTCAGCTCTCCCTATCTACTCCAAGTCTCCAACACATACTCACAAATGACTGTTGGGAACCCTCACTTACAGGAAGGGGAACATAAGAAAACCCCTCATGATTGGCCCTACTAAGTCATCCAGACCACTACATTCTTTTGCCTTTTTCCTGAACTGCGAACAAATTGGGTTTGGGACAAACCCCTATCTATTAATAACGTAGGAGTGCAGGGAGTGCAAATTACTGTTTTAGTACTTCTCAGAGAAGTCCCAAACAGCTTGATGCTTGCCAACCAGAGAATAAGCCTTAAACTCAAAATTCTGCATCTGTGCCTCCTCTACTGTCTCAGTATGCAGTTCATGATGTTTTATATCCACATGAGATACACCTATAAATAAAACCATCACTAATAGCAGATAGAAGGACATAAAAGCATTGGGAAAATATTTTTATTTTACTTATACCATGGCTGAGCTGGAGTGCATTCCTATACTGAAGTGTATACTCCATAGCAAAGTACACCTCTTAGAAAATTCACCAAATGTACGTTGTAGTCTATGCTCCTTGTGAATTTCACAAGGATACAATTAGTTGTTTGCACATGACTAATGTATTGACATATGTAAATAAGCTTTGGTAAATAAGGCCCTATGTCTCAGGAATAAAGACACCAGTACTTGTGTATAAATACCTCATAATAACATTATTCCTACAGCATATTTTGAATAATTTACAGTATGTGCAGATCTAAAAAGTGTATTTTTTTATGTCAACACAATGTCAGTTCCAGCAACCTTGTATTTATTTAATTACGTTTTTATTATATTAATATAAATTGTTCTTATTTATCTCTTAATAACCTTTACAAGCTGAAGTTAAAGCTGAAGTGTAGCATACGCATATAATAATTTGCTTTGCTCCCTTCTCCCATGGTCAACATGCAATTAAAATGGTTTTAATCAAATAATTTTTTGAGACCCATTTATATCATCACTGTCTGCTTCTGTTTGCTCCAGGTTTGGTTGGAAGGTCTGGAAGGCTCATGTAAACATCACAGCTTTCTGCCATTGATCTGTTTAAAAATAATTATATGAAAGAATACATCCTCAGGATCCCTTTAGATGTGCCTCATTCTACCTAGTGGCCTTTGAGTACTGGAGATTTTAGCTGTGCAGTCTTGTGATTGGTTGATTGCTTGCAGGCATAGCTAAAGGGAAGCCTGAGATGCATAAACGTTAGGAACAAAATGATTGATGGCACATAAAGCTAATAGCTGCGAGGAGGAGGGCAATGAAAAATCGAAGGTGTTCAGGCAGGAAATGAAGGTGGGCTCAGTACTTCTGCTGCAGCTTCACAGGGTTATATTGTGGAGATGCAAGTTTGCAGGGAATTGAGAGTAATCAGTTTCAATACAAGTAAGTGTTGGGAAAAAAATGTACAGTTCAGCTTTAAACCTAATTAGGCCTCATTGACTTCTTTCTATCCTTTTCCCCTAGATGTTTTGTATTTTTTATTTCTCTTTGTACCACTTATGTGCAACTATTTTACATTTGTAGGTTTTATTGCACTAAAAATATACATTCTTTAAACAAGCCTTTATTTCATATGTGAATAATTTCACAATAATTTGTACCAGAAATGTAATTTTAGCATCTTGAGTATTGGGACAAATCCCAAAAATAAAATGTTGCTTTTTTATCTTCAGCAACATCAGTCAAACTAGAAACCCCTTTTGTGTGTTTTGCTACATCTTTTACATCTTCTAATTTTTGAAAATAAAATCATTTCTGACAATACTGTCAAAAAAGAGCATTGTTCCCAATCCCATTGCTTCCTTCAGAATGATATATGTACATTACTATGGTAAAACAAGAATTAACAAAGATACTGCCAAATCAATATGCCCATAACTGAAATGTAATAATAATGTAAAATATACTATGGTCTAAAAGGGGTGTTAACGTATGGGAGCTAAAGTGGTTGAAGTTCAGTACCGATTTGTTTTCAAATCATCAATGAAATGCATTTTTAACATTACATTACATTGCCTAAACTAGCTCTACATAGCAAAAGTGGTAACTATGACAAAATACTACACATTCTACATAAAATGAAGGTAAATGTGAGCTGTTAACAAAAATATAAATAAATATTTAGTATCAACCTTGATGATGGATTATTTACATCAATAAAGTGGTGAGTGCAAATGCTACAATTATGTAACTTTGTTTTATGATTCATAACATTTTTTAAAAGAAAAGAGATGGATGAGAATAAAGCCTTTTCATGAAAAATGCATTTGCACTAATGGAACCAAATCCCTCTCTGCAAGGTACTCTGAAATTTACCGTAATGCAACTATCAGAATTTAAAGTGCAAGGACAGTGTACTTGAAATAAATATTTCATTCTGGCATTTCAAGCATGGTCCTGTTCTACTCTGTGGATGAAAAACTTGGATAAATGCCTTGGAAGTCGTTGGCAATTTCTTTTGCGGGTTTTCATTAACTTTATAAAAAAAATAATCTTTTTACTAAAACTTTGTACATAACTTTTTAAAAGACTGCAACGTGCTCTGTTTGGCAATTAAAGCTAGCTTAGTGTTCACACACAACAGCGCATTAGATCTACAGTATATTCACACTTTTAAGATGTAAAAATCTTTTTTTTATTAAAAGCATACAAAATAAAGTATTAACATGTTTTCAGTCTTTAATAAGATAGAAAATATCCATTTAAAGATAAAGGCTGTTATATTAAGCAGTTGAATTGATCCTAACCAATATTAGGTCAATTAGCCAAACATTTCAAGTATTGGAATATAGAAACTTCCAACAAATAATTATTGGGTAAAGTTCTTAGAGAATAAGCTATACAGTGAGTAACATGTTTTTAAGAGTCACTAAGGCTGATTTGGGAGTTAAGAATGTTCACCCAATAAAATTAGTAAATATTAACTTCAATTATCCAATTATGTGAACAGGAAATCACTTTTTATTAATTTGCACATGATTGGGTATTCAAAGTGAACAGCGGTTTGCTCTTTCATGATTGAATAATTAAAATTAATAGTCATGAAATTTACTGATTAAGAATTTTCATCACATTTAGTAAATTAGCCTAACTACATACTACTACTACTTACTATAGCAAATATGCTCAATTGAATCTGAAGTGGGAAAAATATTTAATCCAGCACTAGTAGCTAGTATCACATAGCAGGAACCATTAGGTACCTGCATGTCATATCTACTTTATAATTACACACCATCACGTTGTCATGGCACAAGTCATTCTAAGTCAGTCTTCCAAGGTCAAGAACCTTGCACCATCCCTTTCCTATTTCAGCCCAACACTATGAACCCACCACTGTTATAGGTGGTCTTACTGACCACAGTTAGGTCTAGACAGCAAAGAGACATACAACATTTTGACCCAGGAATATATTGATATTCCAGAGCAACCTTGGAATTATATATGCATTGCCTGCTATGTACTGCCAAAAGTGTGTTGTTTTTTCCCTGCTTCAAGATTGCTGAACCACTCTATGTTTATACACACATCATAGAGTAAGTGTAATGGACCCACTCTGTCACTAGCAGGAGCAAGACCTCTGGTGTGTCAGGTGGACACCAGAGCTGCTGAAGGTGCCAATCATCACTGCAGATTGCACCAGAGCACTACACTTTTGATTGCCCAGATATTTACTACTCACTTGAGGGCAGAACCAAACTCCTTGCAGAATAGTCAAATAGCAACAAAGACAGATAGACTTAAGTCAGCAAAGGCATCAGGCAAAGTCAGGGAACAAGACAAAGATCAGGGCAATCAGCAGGCAAAAGCAGAATGGACCGAAAAGCTATCAGAAAGTATATATTTTGAAAAACTAAATAAAGAAATCAACTCCTACAAATAAATTCAAATTAAAGTGTATTTTTTCAGAGCCAAAAGCCAGATATACTGGAAGAGACCAGACAGTTTTTTTTTAATTCAATGTAATATTAGAATATGTTTTCAGAGACAAAATTCAGAAATATAGATGATAGGTTATCATCAATCAGCTGCATAAGTGTGCTGGGAAATTTTGCTTTTGTACTGTGTAAAGCCCTTCCATGTGCACCTTGCTTTAACCTCTTGCCGTCCGCCCGTAGTAAAAAAACGGACGGACGGCACTGCTGCATCTGCGGGTTGCCGTCTCCAGACGGCAATTTTTTTCTGCTCGCGCGCGCCCTCTAGCGGGCACGCACGGGCAGAAAAGACCCGATCAGTGCACACACCCGTTACCGGGTGTTACACATATAGGCGATCAGCGGGTCCATAGCCCGCCGATCGCCTATATGTGCTCGTTCCCCCCTGACCCCTCACCTTGATTCCCGGGATCCGCTGCCCCATCTTGGATCCCAGGACCGGCTCTAAGGGGGTCAGGAGGAGGAGGACGGGAGATCAGCTCCTTGCTGATCCCCGTCCGGGCTGTGAATGCAGAAGTGATATGTATTACATCACTTCCGCATTCACCTGTCAGTCATCTGGCTGCTATAGCCAGAGAGAAGAAGCTGATAAAGCAGATCTCTGCTTCATCAGCTTCTTTTGGGGTCCACAGGTGATATTAGCTCCCCCACCCCCACGTTTACGCGCCTATAAGCGTAAATATCAGTGTGCCTTTGCTATTATATAGGGGGTTGTTATCCCCCTATATAATAGCAATAACAATAAGTGCAAAAAAAAAAATATAAATAAAAAAAAAGAAAAGTAACACATAAAAAAATAAAATAAAATAAAAGCCACATATAAAAAAAGGGGAAAAAACCCCCCCAAAATGTTTAACTCCCCCACCCCCACGTTTACGCGCCTATAAACGTAAATATGCGTCCGGTGCCCCAGCGCGCAAAAATTACAATTGCGCTACACATGTTACATATCGCCGCGAACGTCGCAGTGAGAGCAATCATTTTAGGGCCATCAATCACTGATAACACTAAACTGATGAGCGGTAACAGCTTTTAAAGCGTCGCCTAGGGCCAATTTTGGGTATTATCGTTTTTTGAGGTTTCGCGCGCGCACGCAATTTTAAGGCTTGACATGTTTAGTGTCTTTTTACCCGACGTGACCCCATCTTTTATATTTTACCAAAAAATTGGGTAATAATAAATGTTTTATCATTTAATATAGGGGAAACTGTTTTTTTTTTTTAATTTCGGTAATTTTTCCTTAATATAGTAAAAAAATAAAACCCCCAGTGGTGAATAAATACCACCAAAAGAAAGCTCTATCTGTCCCCAAAAAAGGGTATAAAATTCATTTCAGTACAGCGCTGCATGACGGAATAAATGTCAGTGAAAGTACCGCAGCGCTGAATACTGAAAAATGGCCAGGATGGGAAGGGGGTTTAACACCGCGGATGTCAACTGGTTAAACCTTGAAAAAAATTAAAACACACTAACAAAATTGTACAGGCATCAAATATACCTTCTGCAAAAATAAATTAATAAAACTATAACACTTAACCCCAAACACCAACCCTATAACAAAACAAAAACTGAATTATATTTTAAACTTAACAGAAGTTGTTGCTGAAACAAACAAAACAAAGTACTTCTTAAAATAACTATTGGGTTTATTCACTGTGATTGCAGGGGGATGGAACATACTACAATGCAATTTACAGTAAAGGAGCATTAATGTTACTGAGCAGCAGTAAATGGGGGGGGGGGCACTCTCTGTAGCCCACTACACTGACATTTACTGTAATGTAGCAGGGCCACTATATAGTAGTGTATATACTGTAAAGCTATGTGGTTGCACACTAGTACTGTTCAGTATGGTAGCATTGTTTCTCCCTGCAATCATTGTCAGTTGTGCCTCACAACATACACTGACAACAGGCTGATGGGACAGCTGACCTTTACAGTGAGGGGGCTGGCACATTGTTTAAACCCCATTATTAGCCAGACTTTTCCACCTGACCAGAGTTCACAGTGCATGCAAAGTATTATGGGGATTCATTTTGTTGCTGAGGTGAACATGAGTTCGCCCTTAAGAATGGTAAACAAGCAAAGTTTCGGGTTGAATTCCACATTTGCCCATATTGAAACCCAAAACCTTGCAATCCAGGAAACCTGGGAAACAGAGGTGGATGCCTATAAGGACTTAAAGATGAAAGTTGATTAGATTGGATTCTGGTAGGGCTGCAGCTAACAATTATTTTCATAATCGATTCGTTTGCCGATTATTAAGTTCGATTAATCGGATTTTTAAAAAAACGGCTCCAGTGATGGACTACTAGTTTCTATTGAGATTGTAGTCCATCACGGGAGCAAGCTTGGCGCGGTGGAAGTGAAAAAAGAGTGTGGTGTTCAATATAGTACATTATACAGCGGCTCAGTGCAGAATACCAGCAGCTATAGAGGAATGTAGCAATAGTACATTATACTATAATGTACTATTGCTGGAATTTGTAGTTCTCTGTAGCTGGCGTTATTCTGCATTGCGCTGTATATAATGTATTATTGCTGCGATTTGTAGTCCTCTATAGCTGGTGGTATTCTGCAGTGCGCTGTATAATGATTATACGGCGAAATGCCGAATACCAGCAGCTATATAGGAATACAACAAATGCCAGCAATAGTACAACATTATACTATAATGTACTATTGCTGGGATTTGTAGTCCTCTGTAATTGTTGGTATTCTGCATTGCATTGTATATAATGTATTATTGCTGGGATTTGTAGTCCTCTATAGCTGGTGGTATTCTCCATTGTGCTGTATAGTGAGCAATGCAGATTACCACTGACCAGTTATAGAGGAACACCAAATCCCAGCAATAATACATTATACAGTGCATGGGAGAATACCACCAGCTATAGAGGAACAACAAATCCCAGCAATAATACATTATACAGGGTGTTTAATGTATTATTGCTGGGATTTGGTGTTCCTCTGCAGCTGCTAATGTTCTGCAGTGTACTGCTTTAAAAAAAAAAAAGCAAACATTAAAAAGCTCCCGGCCGATCTCGACTTACCTTGAATGACGGTGTTGTCGGCGGGCAGTGGCGTTGTTGGTTGTCGGCGGGCAGCGGCGAGTTGGGAAGCTCACCGGGAGCAGAGGGCCAGACGCATGTCCTCAGCGTGTGTGGTGGACGTGGCGTGAGCGGCGGCGCGTGAGCAGGTTTACCAGCGTAGGCGTGAGCGGCTTAAGCGGCAGGCGTGCAGCGGCGAGCGGGAAATTTTATTTTAGCCGACGAATCGACGATGGAAAAAGTTGACAGTTTTCCATCGTCGATTTTAATCGACTTAATTGAATAATTGTTGCAGCTCTAGATTCTGGTGCCAAACAAGGTGACTCCAGTGCAAATGTTCATCTTTAGTGGCCACACAACGGTCAAAGGGAGGTGACCATGGGCCATAAGACCAGCAGAAGATGTTATCAGATGGAGGGATGAGAGAGGTGCAGCCCTGCCAAACTGTTGGTAAGTCTGCCATAATGTGCACATTTGCTGTTCATTATGGCACTTACTCAGAGGATAAGCAGCAGATTTAGTTCAGCTTTGAGAACCTTGTACCTAGCTTGTCCATAAGACCAACTTCCTCTTTTACGGAGATTTGTGTAGTTGATATAGATTATTGTTTTATACATAATTTTGTATATATGTATTGTAATTTCACTGCTCTACTTATTGTGTACTCCTACTACAAGGTAGGTTCAAGGTGGGTTGACATTTATACAGAGAGGTTCCTTACATAAAAATATCAGTATAGTGGGTGATTCAGGTTAAATCTTATGCAACTTTCTATGACTATGCTGAGCACGGGCATCAATTTATTTTCCTGAATAATCACATTTCCCAGAATAATAATATTCTGATTACCCAGGCTCTTCATGTATTTCATTCTTAAGTAGGATCATTTTTAACATTTAGCTCAGATGGCCATCTATTGCATTGTTTAAAATGTCTGCATTATGAATAACGCTCTTCTACTAAGAGATGCAAATCTGATTTCGTTTTTATTAAACGTAATAAAGATGTATTTCAGAACATTTACATATAACATGCATTATGCACCTCACACAGTTAAATACATCTTTTACACAAACAGAAAGTTTTTGACAGTGAATATTTCAATCATTAGGTGAATAAATAAATGGAGATCTACTGACACTTTAATTAGAATGCCATGTCTGTTCAGGCAATGCATTCAGACACACATTTAACCATGAGGTTTCAAGAAGCCTAAGATAAGACTGTCAATTATGCAAATTCCTAGAAACTAAAAAGTAATTTTTTTTTAAAAGATGCTGTCTTTGAATTATTGGCTGTAATATTGAACGCAAATGAGTAAACTATGATAATTTTCCTTTTTGAAAATTTAAAAACTTTCTCTATTATTTTCAGTTTTAGCTGGAAAGTTGATTTAAGTAATACAGGCCTAAATAATATATGTGCCCTCCAAGCTATTTATCACCCTGACTACAGACTCCGAACTAGGTGATAATTTCTTTTTTTTTTTCGGGGGGTGGGGGGGTGGTGAGAGCATTAGGCTTGACATTTTTAAAAATATGTTCACCTGGCACCTGTTCCAAGACTATGTACATTAACAAGCAGTAGACACTGGACATCCCACACACATCCAAAAAAATGTAATGGAAGGACAACACAGGACATGTGTAGTACTTCCTGTCTTTTTGCCCCTCTGCTGCTACTCCTAGCAATTACTGGAAGTTACTGGAAGGGATGTTACATCTCTTTTACAGTGCACTGGGTATATTTTCTGATGGCTTGGGAGGATGCAGGACAGGGCACACCACTGAAGTTGATGGTGCTGCCCCGTGTCCTGCAACACATACTGGTGACAGCTCAGTCACCTCTAACCCCTCCTCCTCAATGACCTCACCTGGTGACTTATCTGAACCCCAGTTCTTCCAAGTAAAAATAGCCTATGCAATGGCCCAGGCCATGTCACACTGTTTTGCAGCTAGTATGCCTTGGGGACAGGTGTCACACTGGCGCTGATAGTCTGTCAGCTCTTCAGGGGCATGTCCAGAGGTGGTTGACCCCATGACATCTCCCCCCTGGAAAAACACCTTGTCCCCACGAGTCCTGGGACATTGGTTGTGGTGGTGCGGGCTGCCAGATGCGCCCCTCCCTGTGAATGAATAAGGGGTACCATTCACTAAAGGGTTCAAATAAATTGTAAATAAATACACCACACTTTTGAAAAAATCCTTTAATTACAATATAACAAAACCCACAAATGGATCCACCGACATTATCATAATGTCAATCACGATGTCCAGCTTTGTCTGCGACGACGACTTGAACTGTTGGTCGACTCAAGCATCGGGACCATCACCTAATCATTATTTTCTGTGTTACTGACCCAGAAAAAAGCATGCAGTGAAGTTAATTAAGTTAGAACTCCTGACAGCCCAGCAACCTGTATTTCAAAAGCAAAGTCTGCATTTGCAGCTCACATATTTCCTCATATCATATTTGGTTGAAAGAGGACCTATACTTTATATGCTGTGCGCAAAAAAAAAGGCAAGGGTAGGGCACAAAAAGAGGCCAAAAAACGAATCACCAGTATTTCTTGTAGCTGAACTTTTCCCCAAGATCAACCCGACATGTCTTGCTCTGCACTGTGTGTGGTGGTGGCCATCATGGTAGAATAACATGGCTTTGCTCCCTCATGTCAGAGTTGCCCCTTTAATAACTGGTGTCTGATGACTCATGGCTTAGTATTTAGGAAGCAGCGGTAGAGGTGGAGATCCACTGAGTGAATAAAGCACTTTTTTTGTCCTGCTATAACAGAGGAAGGAAATTAGGTGAAATATCCCCATTGGGGTCACAGACAGCAATGACAATAGAAATACTAACTCGTCCTGTGTCTTTCCAATTTGCGTAATACCTTGTACTCTAAAGTCAGACTATTTAAAATAAACTTTTACTGAAAGAATTATATAGGCAATCCTATATCTTGATGATCTCTACTTCTGAAAATTATAATTGCCTGGCTTTCATGCTGAACCTATGCCTTCAACAACTTTTGACCTGGAACTCGTGTTTGGATATGGAGATCTTCATTCTGACATCAGCTGCTTGCTTACCCTGGTATGATGGGGCTAATTTACTAAAGGAGTAGAAATTGTTTACTTTTGAAAGAAAATGTTTACTGAGCTTATTAAATAAGGTAAAACTGTGGTCACTTACAATCTTCAAAAAGGCCTTTATCTTTTTTGGGCATTGAGTAAAATTTAAAAAGGTAAATGGTATCCCTCAATATTTATATTATGTTTAATTTGTCACAATGCTGTCATTAGTATTTTTATTTTCTTCAATTAATTTTTGTTGTTCTTTATTTACAGGGCTGATATGCATTAAAGTGTGTATCAAGGCAAAATAAAGCTGCATACAGTATGTGGTATATCTAAGCAATACAAGCACATTTCTCCATTTTAACAGATTTTTAAAAAAAAATTTAAGTTATTGGTATTAGGTTTTAATAACATTCATGTATAAATGTTCAGTTATTTCAGAGCTTAACAGATCAGAATATAACTAAGCTATATAGGAATATAAGGAGTAAGATATTTTGAAACATACAGCTGAGTTCCTGTTTTGTAATCCCTTTGAAGAAAACCATCAACTATTTTTCCACCTAACATGACAGCTAACAAGGAGAAGGAAGTCATGTAGCAAATGAATACTTTTAAAGGTTATCTGTAACAAACGCAGCCAAAACTTTTTCTTTCATTTTGAATAGAGTTAAAGCCCCATTCAGGTTCTTACTTTTATCTGTGCCTCTTTTTAAGATGATTCCCCTCACTTCCACTCCTGAAATCTTTCTAATGGGGGAAAAGAAAAGAAAAATAATACATTTTTACATCATTTTTTGCTATCTGTGCCCTTCTGTCTCTGTGTCAGAGGGACAGGAAGTTAGGAAACATTTTCCATTATGGTCACAGACAGTTACAGAAACCTTACAGAAATGTTAACTCCACCCATCTACATCCAATAAAAAAGGTCCTAGAGTAAGGCCAAAATAAAAAAAAAAGTTCAGGGGTAATCATGCAGCCATGTAATCAGTAAATAAGAATTTCCTGAAGGCAGGAATGTTGTCTCCGCAATGCATTGATTGCATGCATTGTTGTAATTTTTTCAACATTTGTCAGCAGTGTAAGAACTGAGCCAGTGCAGTGGGGTAGTAAGAACAGAGCAAGTTGACTAAAACCACGAATGAAGGAGGTAATGTTCCTGCCTTCACAAAACTCCTTATTCAATGATGGTAAGGCATTCCACAGCTGCCTGGACTTAAACTAATACTACATTTCAACTTTGGGTCATCATTATTTTTTAGTTTCAACAGTATACTTACCCAATAAAAACAACAATAATAATAATCATAATAATTACAGAGTTTAACAATTTTTAATTAAAGATGACCTTAGCTACTAAGATTGGGATGGGCTCCAGATCCCACTCTAAAGCTGGCCATACACCCATAGATTATCTGCAGATTTTCTATGGTCAGATGCAACAGATTCCTCCATCTACGCTAAAGTGTGTGGATGGAGGAATCTCCCGCTGGGCCAAGCTTCAGTATCTTGCTAGTCAGCCCCACTGGCTCTCAAAATACTGGAACAATCTTATTGGATGCAGGCATTGCTCAGGTGTTTTTAGACCCAGCAAAACTGACTAGCAAGAAACTGAAGCTTGGCCCAGTGGGAGATTCCTTCATTCACACACTTGAAAGACGACATTAGTGGGCATGTGTTGCAAATAAAGTATAGAGGCACTGGAGGTTTCACACCCCAAATTATAAAGTAAAAGAAAAGAGGACATTTCCACAATGGGATGTGCAAATGCCCAAAGGGGAAAAAGAGGGGGGCTTTAAAGAAACATTTCCAGACCTCAGCAATAAAATTAGAAAAAAACATTTATTTAATGTGTTATTTTTAAAATTTTTTAAAAGAAACAAGGATAGAATAAAAAAACATATGTGGGTTCCTTTCACTTTCCTCTTAGGATACATACTTTCTCTTACTTTTTTCCCCTGAAGAAGCCCGGATGGGCGAAACATGTTGGGACGCATAGGAGCATATAAACAACTTTGAAAAAACAACTGTGTGTTTCAGAATCGTACGGTATTGCTACCATGTGGTGAATGCACCAGCATATGTTTTTTATTCTATTCTTGTTTCTTTTAAAAAATGTTAAAAATTACACATTAAATAAATATTTTTTCTAATTTTATTGCTGAGGTCTGGAAATGTTTCTTTAAAGCCCCCCTCTTTTTCCCCTTTTGGCATTTGCACATCCCATTGTGGAAATATCCTCTTTTCTTTTACATCCACACACTTTAGCGTAGATGGAGGAATCTGTTGCATCTGACCATAGAAAATCTGCAGATAATCTATAGGTGTATGGCCAGCTTTAGTGTGTGATCTGGAGCCCATCCCCATCTTAGTAATTATTATGATTATTATTATTATTGTTGCTGTTGTTGCAGTTTAGCATAGATGGAGAAATTTGTTGCACTTTTTCCATCTAACCATAGAAAATCTGCAGATAATCTAAAGGTGTATGGCCAGCTTACGGGTAATGGAGACAAATAGTGAAAATATCATAAAGATACACCATTAATGGGATTAAAAAATAAAGGAAGTTGTCACTAGATTTTACTAGCTGTAAACGATTCTGCTCCTCAACAAGCATTACTGATTGGAGAGTTGTAGGGCTGACACAGCATGGGGAGTATCGGACCTCTGCCGAGAGAATTGATGCTCTCACACAAAGTCCATAGGTCCTCTCTTTGCGGCCTACTGTGGGAAAATAATGTTCTGGTTGGGCTTGTGGGCTATTGCCAAAAAAAAACCAAAACAAGGTAATACATTAATTGCTTGCTATTTCTCTACACCTGATTATATTGTTATCATTGTCTTTGATTCTTCAACTGGGCTTTAAACTAATATTGAAATTAAAGTGTACCTGTGCTGAGAAAACAAAATGTTATACTGATCACATGTTAGGATTGTAGATACCATGCTGTGCTGGCAGTCTGCATTTGTGGTCTTCAGAGTGCCTCCACTGTGCTCAAGGAGGCTCAATCAATCCTTTACAAATTTTGACATCTCTAAAAGTTGAGCCTAGGCAACAGGATGATGGAAACATAAGACTCTCTGATTCCTCTATTGTTTATTTTCAAATATTTGCATGTAGGTTTGTCTGATGTCTGTAGAATCCTACAATATGGAAGTCTAGGCAACCATAATGCATACATTGTATGATTTCCTTCAAACTGGACAAATATGCATGCATATACAAAGCTCACAGTTCTCTGATCTGCTGATTTGGCTGTTTTAAAATGCATTTATTCATTACCAACATGTACATCCTATCACAACTGACAATGCAGTGTAGATTATTGGCCGCTAAGATACCTGCATTACATTGCATTGCATTGTAATGCATTAATGCATTACATTGCAGTATGTGTTGGAAGTTAATAACCAAGCTAAAATAGTTCATTTGCATCAAATGTCAAAACGTTTTTTTTCCTTTTTGGATAGAAGAGGGAAGGGTAAGAACTTCTGTCAAGTTTTAATTGCTCTCTGCTTTCCATCTGGGAAGATTCATCCTCTTTATGTTTCAAATGGGGAAACCTGCTTCAGGGAGATTTCCTCTCATTTTGGAAATATTTCCTATTTCTTTTCCTGTTTTGTCTCCAGGAAAGAAAGTGAAGGAAAATTGCAGAAAAGAAAACCAAACACAAAAAAAACATGATGGGGGTTTAAACATTCCCTGCTCTATCTAAAACTAAAAAAACATTGGCTTTAGATGAACTTACAACTTTAAAATTTAATTAAAAAATGTTTTACACAAAAAGAAAGTAAACTACAGTTAAAAAGCTATGCTCATACAATTCTGAATTTTAAATCCACAAATAAAAAGTGATTTAATACTATGAAAGAGTATGCAGTGCCTCAAGCTTTCTTATGGGAGCAAAAATAAAAAAACATAAACATTAAAATTAATTATCTACATCAAAAGAATTAAAATGTACATATATTCTCTTTGAAAATATTTCTCTACAAAGTTATAATATAATTAGCAATAATTTATTCCTTCTGGATAGAAGTGCAATGCAGCACTTTGATCGGAAAGAATGCACCTTTGTGGTAACAATTAATGCCCATATTCTACAAAGTCTCTGATCTCTAATGTTATCTTTTGGTCAAGATAAAACAAGGTGCATGCCCATTGAGTTCAACTAAAAGACAAGAACAAATTCATTAAAAATCTTGCATTCTCAGAACGCTTAACCGGCACCATCATGATTTTGGATGTTCACATACTTATTCTAGTTCAGTGACTTACCAGGTAGTGAAGAAAAGATAAGGAAGATAGTCCTTAAAATTGCACCCCAGAAACAGTCAGCAATAGCAGCTTTTATATTCTGTCATGACAGGTTCCTTTTTAACTAGTCTATGAATGCTGAGTATTCCTACCTACCTAGAAGCCTATTTAAAGCTAAACCCCTGCCACTTTCCCCCTCCCAGCTTCTAACTAATCACTGTGTAAGTAAAAACAATGATACTCTAAATTCCCCAAAAGACTCACCTAAATCCATAGTCACATGACTTCTTTCTTGCAGAAGAGGAAGGGTCCTTCAGGTGTCCACATCACTGTCTGGGTGACATGGACACTTCCTATTGGCATTCCAGTGATGGGGTCCGCTCGGAATTCAGCAGAGACATGACATTAAGATTAATTAATTAATTAACATTAGGATGACCAGTCTGTGGGTATAAACTGTAGCACTGGATGTGAGCAGGACTAAAATAGATAAAGTATTAAAAACTCCCTGAATGCAATGATTCTCCCCTGTTTTTTTAGTGAGTTGCACTGTTCATAGGTGGCTGTCTCTTGTTAGAGTGATTTCAACAAACATTTTGCATTTATACATGGGAACTTGTGTATATACAGATCACATGACAACCAGTAAAATCTGAAGAAGTAGTAAAAAAAATATTGTTCTGACCACAACCATGCACTGCACTTTAAATAAAGCAAAGCACACAGACTTAATTATGCAACAATTACCAAAAAATAATTGGAAAGCTGATAACATTGTTTTAGATATCAGTTGAGTACCCAAGAAGTAAAAGGATACTGGAATTTTATCTGCGTCAACAGCAGTTTTACTGTACTTGCAGAAAATGTATTTAGCCTGTAAGCCTGTAAAAGAAAGAAATGTTTACATCCCATCTAAAGACTGGTAAACTGCAATAAAAAAAAATATGCTCTGTGATCAATGAGGCAGAGGAGGTGTATGTTGAGTGCACTCAGATAGGTGGATTATTGAGATGGGGGTATGCATAGAATTTTTGTATACCCCTAATGTGGTGACTGCTGCATGCTGCTCTTTTGTGGGCAGGTGAAGGTGACCTGCCAAATACTGAAAACAAGAGAAAACATACAAGTGCCACAGCCTGATAGATTGGAATGTAAAGGAGTAACAATGTAGCACTATGTGTTTCAAAACTTACTATTGAGTGGAAACAATTGATGTTAAACTGCAAGGGAAAGACTGCAAGGGAAAGCCCTGTCAAGTGTGTGTATATGGATAAAAAAGGGACTAAAAGGACACTTACATGGAGGTGTATAAGAAAAAAACTCCTCTATTGTTGGTTGTGTGAATGGAGCTGCAGAGGCTGGGTCTGCTGTCACAGGCGCTGAAGGAACGGAAACCTGGTCCGGAGGAACGGTGTATGGTGGTAATGGCTGGATTCCAGACTAGGAGGCATGGTGGAGGGATCCATCCTTTCAGGAGTTCTGTTGGTCAAAGGCTATGGGGGAGCCAATGATGTGGGGGATACTGTTGAATGCGGGTTCGGCAAATGAAGAATGTGTTGGGGAAAGGCTGTGGGGGAGCCAGTTGATGTGGGAGAGAACGTCAGATGTTACAAGGGATGCAACAGCTGTGCAGTGTGTTGGGGAAGGGACACGGAAAGATGGGATGGCTGGAGCACAGGCACTGTCCGTGGTGATGGAGAGTTAAGCGGAGAGCCTGTGATGGGGAGGTGGCGGCTATGGTGCAAGGAGCGTGGAGTACATGTTTGAGAAGGGGTTTGTTAAAAAAAGCGGCAAAGGAGGGTTAAAAACACTTTGAAAGGGTCAAAACAAAGAATGAACGCTGGGTTCTTCAGGGCAATACGTTTCAAGGAGGTGTTTGTCTTTTTCAACTAGGAAAAAATGCAGACCCAGCCTCTGCCGCTCCATTCACACGAGTTTCTTCTTATACACCTCAATTTAAGTGTCCTTTTAGTCCCCAGAATGTTTACATCCCATTTTCTGGAAGTTTCTGCTTATCCATATACACACACTTGACATGACTTTTCCTTGCAGTGTAACATCAATTGTTGCCACTCAATAGTAAGTTTTGAAACACATAGTGCTACATTGTTACTTCTTTACACTCCGATCTATCAGGCTGTGGTGCTGGTGTGTTTTTTCTTGTTATCAATGAAACAGGAAACCCTGTGCTCTCAGCACTTTCTGCTTAAGAGCTGTCACAAACCCAGCTGAAGTGCCAGGTAAATAGATGATCAAGCACAATCCTGTGCTTGATCATATGTACTGGAGAGCAGGGGAGACATCAGGGGTCTATAAGAGAGAATATACCATCTCCTAATGCTGTCACATAGACGCCCTAGTGAAAAAAAAATTAAATAAAAAAAGGTGTTAAAAAGTAAAAAATAATAAAATAAATAATAAAAAAGAAAACCAACCAAATCAACACGCACTCATAGGGCATGCACATGTACTTGTAAACAAAGTGGGCAAATGTTCCTCAGATGCTCATGCCATTAAAAGTGTACTTGTGCTGGTTCTATACTAGGTAAACAAACCTTGCCATCAGTATCAGTCTCAGAACACCCAAAAGGCTGCTAAACTCAGAGGGCCATTATGAGAATTTCGACTTCACCTTCTTGGTGCTTAGTTCTACAAACTCACCTCCCATTTCTCTTTATTGGCTAATGAGGCTTCATATTCCCAAAAGGGATGAACGGGAGATTGGAAGCATATGACCAAGCAGCAAATTCCTAAGTAAAGTAAAAATTTGCAAAACAGCACACGCCGACTTTAGAGGTGGGTGGTCTGTGACAAAAAAAACAATACAAGTAGACGCACAGAAGTCTCTGCAAATGGATGTTTAACAGTTATGAGACCAGCTCAGATTTACTTAATAAAATCAATATAAACATATTAAAACCTAAATAGAAATCTAATTTACAATTGAAGGTCTTAACAGAGTTATTACACCAAATATTTTTATAAATATTTTAATTCTCTCATCAAAATGTACACTTGTAAGCACAGTGCCAAAAAACATGAAATAGCAAGTCTATATGTCATATATATTAATTTGCACAGAAGAAGCGAGCTAAACAATATAAAAACAATATGTGACAGATCTGTATTAGCATCATTAATTGTGATCCAATAGTGCAACCTTGTGGTTCATCTTGAGTTTGCAGATGTAAACCTGGTTATATTTTTAAAATGACCTCAATAATGCCAAGACAATGCCATTACTTTCTAGGCTCAAATTTCATTTTCATTGTGTTACCTCATGTGCATAATGCACAGAAACACTTAAAGTGGACCTAAGCAGTGAAGATTTGCTTTTTTGTTCTTATAGGGAACGTCCAGAAATGCTATTGTGCCTAAGCAGCACCCAGAAAAATGTTGCTACATGAAATGTTGTTACACCTCCTATATTCAACCACTGATGGTGACAGACATCTTCCCTCTGGTGGACATGGGCACAGGGAAGGAAAAGAAGCTGGGCTCCAAACACAGCAGAAGTCTGCTTAAGGTATAGCAATGTAAGTGCAGCCATGCTACCAGTACAAAACTACCTGCATAGAAAATATCTTCCCCACCACCCCAATACCTGGATATAGTCAGATGCTTCGCATTAGACATGTGCGATTTGTTTCGTTCCAAATCAAAATTTGGACGAAATTTCTGAAATTCTGAGATTTGGATGTATTCGAATTCCGAATTACAGATATAACAAATGCAAACAAATCGGAATTTCCGATTCCGAAATTCGTTAGCGGTAGTCTGTACGAATTGTCGTGTCGTTCGCTCATTGCAGCAAAGTGACATTTGAGGAAAACATTTTTTTTCCTTTTTTTACAGTCTGCAGAAGAGAAAAAAAAAGCATGAGGTTCCCCACCAGTTGATACCAGACCCTTTAGGTCTGGTAGGAATGTTAGGAGGGACCCCCCCAGTTAAAACAAAAAAAGTGCATGGGGTTTCCCCCAAAATCTATACCAGGCCCTTTAGGTCTGGTAGGAATTTTAAGGGGGAACCCCAGCCCACCAAAATGGGGGGAAAAAACGTGGGGTCCCCCTAACATTCCTACCAGACCATTGATCTGAGCACAGGCCCGGCCCCGCAGGGCAGGAAAGGGGGGGGGGGGACGATCGAGCAGCCCCCCCTTCCAGCGCCTTACCAGGCCATGTGCTCTCGGCATTGGGATAGACATAATGCAGATCAAAGCATGCTAAGTCAGTAATGGGTAAAAATCAGCTGTAGACAGCATGTAGTACTGTTCTTTGTCCACTGCTTTTCTGTTTCTGGGCACAACCTCTACAGATCAGGTCTTTAATATATTAGTTAACTGACCGTAATTGGTTTCTTAATGTCGTTTAACCATGCAACTCTTTAAAAAAAAACAGGATTTGCTGAGTATCAATCTAGCAATCAATGTGCCAGGTGGCATTCTTGCTATGTTTACTTTCATCGTGCGATGATTGTTAAGTAATTAAAAGCTAGTACGATCTGCCCATCTTGGACAGGCAGATCGTACTTGCGATCATCGCAAGCCCACGCCGGTGAGGGGAGGGCTTCCGATGATACCAATGCCGCACTGGCAGTGTGTGCTTGCGCACAACGGCCAATGCAGCATTTGTCTCCCGAGAACGCCACTAACCTGCCGAAAATCGTACGATTCAAGCCTGCTCGGGAGACAAAAGACATGCGACCATACAGTAGAAACGCACGCTTTCCATACACCTGCCGATTATCGTACGATCGCAGGATCACCCGAGATTAACGTACGATAATCGGCAGGTGTATGGGCACCTTTACACTTAACACATATGTTGGAACTGCCTGTAATATTCATCACCTGAGTATGCATTTTTAAAAGAGAAGCCCCTAGTTATTCGTTTTTGTAAAAAAAAACCCACCTGGTCATGTTTTAATGTTCTCAGCTCTGATAAGTACAGTAGAGATTCTTAGATTCTTAGGTTCAATTGCATATACCGGTAACTGTTTTATACTTGGACAAGGAGCAGGTGCCATAAATCAAACAGACAAGCAGAAACGCTTTAGAATTGCATGTTATGTTTGTCTGCTTTGGCCTCCCGCCAACAGATTGAGTTTCAAAAAGTACAGAAGGTAATCCACAGCTCTCAAATGTCATACTGACTCCCAAATTACATTTTCTATAAAACAGATAATAACATGCAATTGAAGACCTAAAAAACCTTCAAGCAAAACTACAAAGTGTTGTATGTGAAGTATGTTAGATTCTGTGCTGCAGAAGACTAGTCTGTGTAGCCAGGAATACTTTAAAAAAAATATATAAATGAGAATGAGGTAAATTTACCTATGATAATTGTCTAAACTTGAAGAAATGTTTTATATCTACTACTTAACTTACTTCTATAGTGGAACATAGTACATTTACGGGGTTTTTCTTTTAGTTGGTGTCTCTTTTGTCTACGAGAGTAAACTTAGGGATTCGTTTATACTGGACAGATGCTGTTCACAACATGGCAATACTATAACTAGATGACAATGAGGAGCATGGGGATTCCTAAATGCTAGGTTGAAGGGTTATAAATTAACCCATTAGTGTTCTGGAAAGAATGTCTGATCTTCAACAGAGCTGGCCCTGATATGGTATCAAAATATACAATGGGGTAATCATATTTGCCATGTAATGACCACATACTTAGGAAGGTGGGGATACAACAATATACGATTTACTGATATGAATTCCAAAGTTTATATCTGAGCTAATATTGATTATCAATGACTAGGAACTGGTTTACTAACATATATGCACATGTAGAGAGGGAAAGTTAGGAAGGAGGAAAGGGTGTACCCCTGGTCTGCCGCCGTCCATGAGTGGCACTCAATCTAATCTAGCACTCCTCATTGGTCATGAATATCAGTTACGTACCACACACTCTCTTGTAAGTATGGGAGGTGTGGGAGGTGTGGAGAGAAAATTACGGTGAGACCACAAATACATCCTGCCCGTGGAGGCCCCAGATCCCCATGTCATCATGGTGGATGGTGATGTATCCACGTGGCCCATGTGGAGTAGTGTTTATCATATCTACCATTTTTTGTGGCTAGCCATTCCTCAGAAGCCTGGATGCCCGACACCTGCTCGCTCCACTCCTCCATCGTGGGGACTGCTGTCTTCATCCAGTAGCGGGGAATCAGGCGCTTGGTCGCATTTAGTAGGTGGGGGAGAAGGCAGGATTTGTATCTAGTCACTTTTCTAGGTACTGAGTGAAGGAGGAAGGGGGCTGGCATGAGAGGTAAGTCTATGTCCATGAGTACCTTAATTTCAGTCTGGATTTGTCGCCAAAAAGGTTGGATTGCAGGGCAGTCCCACCAAATGTGAAGATGTGTGCCCAACATCCCACAGCCACGCCAGCACAGAGGTGACACTGAGGGGTAGATATGGTGTAGGCTGTGGGGGACCCTGTACCACCGGGTGAGGAGCTTATAGTTTGTTTCTTGGACCTTGGAGTCTATGGAGGAAGAGTGCGTATATTTAAGAATATTGGCCACCTCTGCCTCCGAGAACCGTGTCCCCATGTCGCCCTCCCACTCTGCAAGGAAGCGAAGTGGACTCGAAGAGTCCTGTTGTAACAAGAGTTTATAGAGCAGGGAGAGGGACCTGGGCTCAGTCGCGGCACACAGCTCCTCGAATGGGGTGACAGAACTAAGGGGCCGTACTCTGGACTCCAGTGAGCGGAGAAAGTGCGAGAGTTGTCTGTGTCTCCAGAAGTCGAACGGATACGACCCTCATTTCTGACGCATCTCCTCAAGGGGCATTAGCGCGGAGCCATTCAGGAATTTAGATAGGTTCACGCGTCCATCTCCTACCCAACAGCCAAGATACGTCAAGCTCTCACCCGGTGGAAACCAGGGGAACCCACCCACCGGAGCTAGGGGGGATATGGCGGGTGCCAGTTGTCTCTGTTTGTTCATGCGGTCCCAGAGCCGCAGCGTGTGGGAAGTGAGCGGGGAGGTGGTGATGGCCAACCCCCTGAACTCAGGTAGCAACCATGGTGCATGAGCTAGGTTCCGACCAGCCATACTTTTCTCCAGTGCCACCCACAGCTTGTCCCCCACCCGGAAATGCCAGTCTAGGATTCTCTGAAGCACCGCTGCCTTGTAGTAGAGGTGCATGTCTGGGAGGCCCAGCCCACCCGACAACTTCACCCTCCTCAGGATGGAGAATGTGATTCTGGGCTTATTTTTTCGCCACACAAAGTCTGAAAAAAGACTACGGAGACGGCGGAA
>NW_017306978.1:480059-519511 GCF_000935625.1 Nanorana parkeri | reverse complement strand
GGAGGTCAGCTTTAGTGGGTAGGGACCGGAGGACAGCTTTCAAGTCCCAGTCTGTGTCCTCTCCGTCAGATGTGGCCGTGTCTGAGTACCCCGATCTCGGGGATCTACCTGGGTCCCGGGGGTCTCCATCCAGGAATAGTGAGGGGATCGGGGTGGGGCAAGGCATACCTGAAGGCGAGCCGGCAGCATGTGAACCGCCGGGCGCCATCTTGGCTGCGGCCCGGTCGCATGTTCGCCGATCGCGGAGGAAGGTATCCAGCAATCCCCTCGGCTGCTTTGGGGTCTTTGGGGGGTTCCCAGAGGTCTTCCGTTTCCCCGTCATGGTTCTTGGGCGGCTGTTAGGCTAAACCGGAGTCGGATGGGTGCGGATGCAGAGGGTCCGGACGGAGCTCGTCTTAGGTGCGACTCTCCGCCAAAGCGTCCAGGCCACGCCCCCTCCTGCTCACTTTTAACTATTACTTAACAAAGGCCTGAACAGAATTTCCTTCTTTAGAAGGTATTTCAAACATGATTAATCCCATATTCTGTAGAACACATACTAGAGCAAAAACAGATAGCTTTCTGGTAAAATAACAATACAAGCAATCTTTTGTCTATGTAGTACCTAAGAGGCTAAACAGTTACAGTTCTACAAATTCAATGAAGAAAAACATAAGGAATGCTGTTAGGATCTCTCTACTGTGCTAAAACACTAATGATGCTCTCTTACGGTGTTCTCCTACAGCAATTTTTTTTGGGGAAAATAACAATCAAAGCAATATATTTTGTCAAATGCTTTTGCCAAGAGTGTTGCCTACTGTGCTTCTTATTGCTGCATCTTTTATCGATTGTTAATTCTATTAGTTTCACACTGTGTCATGTTTCAAAAGATGCAGTAATGTACAGTCCGACCAAATCCACAAGTTTAAAGTATTATTTGAATATACATACAGCTGTTGTCAATGCAAGATATGAAAATGGATTTTATGGACTGAGCATAAACAAAAAGAATCTTACGTACAATTACATTGTATGTTCAGCCAAATGGGTTTTGTTTTTTAGAATTCTTTAGAAAAACCTTACAATTACACTGTCCCTACACATCAAAACATATCCAATAAAATGGCTATAACACATTGCAGATAGTGGATATTGACTCGGAAGCATGGATCCCATTATTTTCTAGAATTTGCACACAACAAATATGAGTAGGAAGGAAAGTCAGTGAGTAAACAATACTAAAACATCAAAATAAAATGTACTCATTATAAGAAATCCACGAGGCGCAGAAATAAATGAAATAGATGGGAGACAATAGCTAGTGAAGTAAGCAGAATTAAAGAGAAAAGAAGGGGAGAGGGAAGTAAGGATGACATCACTCCCAGCGGGAAAACCAATCTGAAAGTACTCAAGCAATCTGAGGGCTGGCAGGACCCTCCAAGGTGAGACATACCTGGTAGTCCGGAGAGAAGAAGAGCTCTGTCCAAGGGATCCAGGTTTTTCAGAAGTTATTGTGTGCCCCTGCGGAGGACGCTGTCAGGTCCTACGATTCTCCAAATCTCATGAACCTTACCCAGCCACATGCCCACAGATGGGGGGGGGGCGAGCGTCCCGCCATAACGCTGGTATGCAGACTCTCGCTGCGTTGATCATATGCAGCAAGACCAATCTTAAATAGGTCCGTTTAGGCATTGAATTATGGTGTAGAAGAAAGAATGCCAGGCCATTGGGATTGTATGGTCGGTGAACCTTTGTAGTAGCATTCTGATCACCCCCCAATTCAGCATTTAATAGATTGCAGACATAGCGTGTCTGAGTGATAGGCCAGATTCTCACTCTCTCAAATGTCATCAGGGGTCGAGCAAAATCTTTAGGAGGAAAATGTTGTTTTTTTTTAATTTAAAGAGACCATGAAGTTGGGTTTAAGTCAATTATTAGCATCTTCCACACACCTAGTGTTTGTGTACGTTAGAGGGCTGGCAGGCTGCCAAGATTCTGCTCTCCATAAAAAGGAAAGGAAATGAGCTGTGGTTTCAGTGCCTCTGCTGTATACCTCTGTTGTGAATTGTTGTGAAGGTTAATTTCTCCACAATGACTATAGCTACAGAGGTGAGTGGGGCATTGTTTTAAAGTTATTTTACTGCTTGTTCAGTACATAAATACTTTAGTGTGCATAGTCTGTGCACATGTTCACTTTAGGATTTATTCTGTAGTGTGGTAACACATAGTTTGCGGCTTCTACTGGTAAAATGGTGGTGCTTGGAGAGGACCAAAAGAGAAAAAAAGATCACTCAGAAGAATCCACTAAAATGAAATATAAAAAGAGGAAAGAAGGGAGAACCCTCTGATGTACTAGGTTAACAAAACATAGGGGGTTATTCACAAAGCTCCATCAGGATCGGCTGAGCTGAAGCTCCGGAAGCTCATTCGCTGCCGTTCGCCCCTATTCTCATAGGTACCGAGGTACCGAGCAGAATAGAAAAGAAGTGAAAAGAATGAAAAAAAAAGTTGAACAATTATTTTTAAAATGATAAAAAATAGGAAAATTAAGAAAAAAAAATATTTTAAAGAAAAACAGTGGGCAGAGCTAGCAGTGACAGCTATCTCCATCCAACTGTTTCCTATTGGCCGGCACCTGCCAGAGTCTTCTATCAGGTCCCGGCCAATGAACAACAACTGGGCGGAGCTGACTGTGATGTCACAGCCGACTCCGCTGAGTTGTTATTGTTTAATGGCAGATCAGTGTCCCCAGGTCATTTAGGGGACGCTGCTCTGTCATTACAACTGGGCGGAGCCAGTCATGATATCACAGCCAGCTCCGCACAGCTGTCATTTGCGTGGAGATTGGTCGGCTTCAGCTGACCGTTCTCCAAGCTTCATGTCTCACTACGGCTCAGCCGAGCCGAAGCATATGTGTTCGGCTCGGCTGCCTTTGGCTGCTGTACAGGCTACTCGCAATAGCCCGTACAGTAGCCCTTCAGTTTGACTGAACTGAAGGGCAGAGGTGGCTGAAGAGAGCCAATGGATCACTTTTAAGGTAAGAAGTGTAAATCATTTTTAAGCAATTTTGTAAAATTCCATATTTTATTTTAGAAGTTTAAAACCTCATGGTAAAAAATTATGAAGAAAATGTAACATAATTTATACCAACCCTTCATTAACAAAATGTGAAAGAATTAAATAATAGGACTGATTCTTCAACATAAATTACACTATTTTATAGCATTTTAGATTTATATAATTTACTCATGATAGTTTTAAAAGGTTCAAACTAAAAGCTCAAAGCATGTATTGCAGTGTGTTGCAAACATTTATGCAAAACAATGTCATTTTCAAAATTAGAAAGTGTGAATCAGGTGTTAGTTATATGTGATAATGGAGAGCATCTTGTCTGTTAAATTAAACTAAATAGAGGTATAGACAAAAACAAATGTAAGGGCTTATAAAGCAGTTTCCAAAACATATTATTACAAGAAATGATTTTGCCATATTCAGTAATTACTTTTTTGTTCTTTTTTATGTTATCTTTTCTTTTAAAGTTGATTTTTATTCATCTTTCAAGGCGGATATACAGTTATAAAGAGCATAAAAACAGAAATTTTACAGACACAGTGAAAGGTATCATTTAGTAATTGCTACAGTTACTGTGTACTAACATATTTGCGTCTCTGCTTTCCATGATGAGTGTTTGTTGGAACATGAAAAACAATAAACCATATTTTATAAAACTATAAAAAGAAAAGCTTGCGCACATGACATTAGTACAACAAACATGGATTTCTTTCATGCAGTTCTATGTGAGTGTATGTGTGGTTACCAACCAGTGCACAGGTGACAAATCATTTGTATAACCTGTATACAGTATATAATCACTTAAGGAGCATAGGGGGGTATTGGACAAATATTGTTGTTTGGAATATGATCCATGGGTCCTAAATTCAGCTAAATTTCTGTGGACGACCTCTAGCCTCGTTCGTCAACTTTATTTATATATGGGATCCATTTTTCTAGTTTAGGTGTTTAGTTACATTTCAATTGGATGGCTTTTCATTACCTAGCTCAGAAGGAGTATAAATGTAAGAGTAATGTAAATGCATTATCCACAGGGTATTTTGATAGGATACCTAATAGGCATACAGTTGTGCCACATACATTTGGAATATCAAGTAACTGTAAAATAAATTAAGCTACTCTTGGCCAGAAGGGTATCAGTCATGTGATCAACTGCATTGAGTTACTACACTTAATAATTAAGATTTTTTTTACTTAATAAGATCAAACAAGTCCATTTCCCCTATATAGTTAGAAATGTAAACAGTAAAAAAAAATGAAATATTATGTTGCACATGTAAAGGAAATAGCGGGGAATACCGTGCTTTTGCTATTTTCACAGACAAATGTAAGAACCTTTGCCCAGTTCTGAATATTACTTCTAAAATAATGTAGCTTTAGTGACATCTAGTGTTTACTATGATACATACAGAGCTGTCATTTTAATCCTGTGATGTTCTATAGCTATTTTACAGCTTCATTTAAACTGTGGCGAATATAAGCAAGTGAATCATTATAAATTACCTTTAAGATTTAAGAATTTCCAGATTAAATGCAGTGATCTGATTAGCAATTGCTTCATACCAGTTACAGGGCTATTTCCCTGTACAGCCTCAAAAAAACAGTATAATCAGCTAAACAAGCATACATGGGGATGCTACAGCTAATAACAACATGTGTTATGTTCCATATAAGTGTGAGGGAATTATCATAGATCCTTCTATAATGGAAAATTATAATTTTTTGGATGAAAGATCTGTCATGTGTGACCATGGAAATATGAACAATGAATAGGTCACAAAACAGCAATTCTAATAAATACAGTAGATGTATCCCTATTGGTCTAGTGCAGTACATGCACAGAGAATAGCCAGGGCCAGCTTTATGATAGGGACATATGACTCATTTTAAGGCCCCATTCACACCAGATGTGTTGACTCAGGCATTAAAAACAGGCATTATTTTGAGGGATTTGCTTGATTTTTTAAAACCAACATATGCTCAAATTCCAGTATTTCTTGCTTACCAAAGATCCATAAGGATCCAGTGTCACCTTCACAAAGACAGATTGTTTTAGATTAGATTAAAATACTTCATCTTTGTCTGGATAGCAATGTTTCTAACCAGAATTTTGTTACCTCTGGAAGCAGTTTGATGCAACATATCCAGTCTCCATACCTCTATGGCGCACAAAGAGGAAGTGGAGGTGGCTTTGTCACTGATTTGACAATAGTAGCAAGTACAAGGCTGCACAAATTAAATTGTTTGAGGAACAGTTCTTATTGATTTTGAGAAATAGATTATTTTGAGTAAAGTTTCAACTTGCATTATCGTGTCATAGTTATGGGATCCAATGCCACTCTGTTCTTCATTTATAAACAGCTTTGAGATCCCGTATATATTTTTTATCTATGTGCACTTTATGAAACATGTACAGTGTGTTGATTATACATCAATTATGTCTTCACAATTTGAATGAGCGACATTGGATTCCTATCACATTTCCACAAGAAACTGAATGGGGCTAATACATCCATTAGATTCAACATGACAGCTGATATGAGATACATCAGTGTACATGGAGGATAGGAAGCGCTATACTGACATTTCCTTGAAACCAGCTGACAAAAATACACTTCTTCGATTTGATAGTTTTCATTCACCTCACACATTCAGAACATTGGTAAGAAGTAGACATGTGCGATTCGTTTTGTTCCGAAACGAAATTCGGACGAATTTTCGGAAATTCGGACATTCGGATGTATCCGAATTCCGAATTACATACATAACGAATGCAAACGAATACGAATTTCCATTTCCGAAATATGGTAGCTGTAGTTCGAACGTTCGTTTCGTTTTCGTTTCTTATTCGGTTCTTATTCGTTTCGTTCGTTGGAGCAAAGTGACATTAGAGAAGGAGAAAAATATTTTTTCCCCCTCAAATGTCACTTTGCTGCAAAAGAACAAACGAAATGAATAAGAAACGAATAAGAACCGAACACGAAACGAACGTTCGAACTACCGTTACCGAATTGCGTCCGAATCCGAATTGACTTTCACACCCGAATCCCGAAAAATGAAATAACACAAATCCGAATTTAAAACGAAACTAAACTAAACAAATTTCTTGGCAGTGCACATGTCTAGTAAGAAGGCAGCTACTGAGTCCTGTATACCAATCTCACAATAAAGGAGTTATAAATATCAACAGGTGTTCTACTCCGTGGATTTCAATTAATCAATAATTGAACTATTAGATGAATGTGTACAATTATAACAAAAATCCAAAATATCATCAGATTTATGCTGATTATTACTACTCACTGTGCAACATAATGTTTAAACAATATAAGACACCCCCCTTTTTTGTGTGTGAAAAAGTCCATAGAGGAAACGCGTCAAGGGAGGTACTGGTTCCGTCTCGCACGACCTAGTGCTCCTATCGCTCATTGCTTTTTATGCTATTAAGACCATTGTTCTTGTAAGTGTATTCTACTACGAATTTTTAAAATAAATGTTTTGACATACTGCACTTAGGAGGCTATTGTTTTCCCTCTCTTGTCTCCTTTTCCGAACACCGTGGGGCGGATATCGCCGCTGATTACGGTGAGGAGAGTGTTAACCGGAGGGGAAGGAGAGAATTGGGTCCAGCTAGGCCACCTGGATACGGGTGGATTTAGTGGACTGTTAATGAAACCAACAGGGATTGCTTCGGAGCAAGTCTTGTGGATATTTTGGAAATAACACAACAGAACTTTTCCCTTCTATGATGTTCATGAGACAAGGGAAGTAAGCATACTCCCCGTGTTTTGCCACCAATTGCCGGGATAGAGGTATAGGACTGCTTTATTATACCCACCAGTGTCACTCATCTCACGGATGTCTAGAGAATGGCATTTCAGCCTATTGGAGGGACTGCACCTTATTATATTCATTTGTCAGCAGAATCTTAGATTAAGTTAGTTCTTATGTATATAATTTTTCACGTATTTATAGATATATTTAGATGTTGTTATGTTCACTTGCAGTCTAAACCATGTAAGCATGTGATAGGGTGACAATGCAGGAACACGTTTGGGACAAATCTGCCCTCCTATAACAGGATGTACCTGAACAAGGACCTTAATAACATGACCACCGGGTATTCTTCTCTTGAGAGATGTGAATTCGAAAAAAAAATTAAATCATCTTTTGAAATTACAGTTACAAGTTCAAAACTGGTATTTTTTACATTAACCCTTGCAGTGGGACTACCCCCACACTGCAAGAGATAATGAGGAACTTTACCCGTATCTTTAAAATAACAACAAACACACCTTTAGAAATGTTTAGTAATAACAATCTACAGACACATAATTGCCGGCTTTGTATTATTTGCATTCCTTATTTCTCTTTTCTTCCCCAGTCTTCTGACAGTAGCCATGTTAACTAAAGGCAGGCTACTAGCTCTCCTTTTAGTGGAACTTTGGCACATGTGACCAAGACATGTGACCATGCACATCATCTAGGGGAGGAAAATGCCGTTCCCTGAGATCTCATGAGATTACAGATGAGATTTACCAGCAATGCTCTGCTGGTGTAAACTTCCAGGATGCAACTCTTAGGCACATTACATAATTTGTGCCAAACCTGGACCAGGAAGTAGAAAAACTCTATTTGTAAGTAAATGAAAAACAAGTTTGTTTAACTAATGAATGTAATATGATGTTATATCAACATGCAGAGCTGCATGCTGCTGTGATTTTTAGTGAAAGGGGGTAAAGGTGCGCTTTAAGTGCTTGTTTTGGTCTAGGGCTGAAACTAACAAAGTTATACTCACCCAATTCTCCAAGTCAGCTGAATGTGACAGTGCTCCCTGAAGCCTCTCTCCTCCTACGCTGCAGCAATGGTATGTACCTCAGTATCCTCACATCCTATACACAGTGTTTAGAATGTGATGATTCACGGGACCTTAAACCACTGCACTGGAGGGGTAGAGAGGCTCCAGATACTGGTCTAAGAGCAAGCCGGCTCAGAGGATCAGGTGAGTATAACTTTGTTATTTTTCTCCCTAGACCAAAACGAGCAGTTAACCCTTGTGGTGCGGGGGTAGCCCCACTGCAAGAGTTAATAAAACAATTACCCAGAGGTCTCCTTTAAATCATATATGAGATTTTAGTGAGTGGGTTTACATCCACTTTTTAAGAAAAAGTTTTTTTAAGCCAGTGCTTACCCTTTTCCGCTCTCCACCTTGTTAGTAGTGCTGATAAAAGACTAAAGGTTGTAAAAAAGACAAGGGACCTGAATATTCTCTGGTCAACTAACTGATTATATAGTGTATCGTGTCAACACATCAATATAAATAAATAAATATTGTACAGTAAAATAACTGATTATAGGCTTCTTCTACCCATTAGTGAAATGTAATAAAAAGTAATAAGTAATATGTGTTAATCACACATTTTTTGCATGTTCTAATTCAATGTTCCATCTATTTTTAATCAGATTTTTCTATCAGGTTTTCATCGACATCACCACAAATAGCATTTTACTTATGACTGCTTTACACACAGGGCCGGTGCTGCCACTAGGCGAACTAGTCAGCCGCCTAGGGAGCACTGCTGCCTAGGGTGCACTGCTACCTAGGGCGGCAGTGCACCGCCCTTGGCAGCAGCAGCCTTGACCAGTCACCCCCCATGGTGCCCCCCATCTATTTCAAATTGCAAAAGCCAATAGCAGGCTGGCTATTGCACCTGTCCATTGAGCAGAGGAGCGTAACTGAGACTGAGAGACAACTGAGAGACAACTTTCTCTCTTAGGTTCGCTTCTCTGCTCAGTGGGTGGGGTTTCAATAGCCGGTCTGCTATTGGCTATTTCAAATAAAATTACATTCACCTGTTGCCTGCAGTAGCTAACCCGCAGGAGAATGGGGCTGTGCAAGGGGGGGATTGGGGGTTGTGTCACGGGAGGGGGGGTGCAAGTAGCTGGTCTTGCCTAAGGCGCAAAATAGTCTGGCACCGGCCCTGTTTACACTTTATAATAAGTCTTCTAATAAGGAACCAATACTCACATCACAATACAAAAAAACAGAAGTCGAGTAAAACTGACTGATCCTAGCCCTCTTGAAATAAAGTTAGATCATACCCAACAGTTACTGCGCAGAAGTGAAACAACTTTTGACCCCCATTCAAACATTCCATCATGAAAAACGTGGAAAGTAAGTGTCACACTTGCATTGCCATTATTGGTAATAGTACCACCAAACACTGCAAGAAAAGACACATTTTTTGGCGCTTGCAAAAATGTACAGTCAAAAACCATATGTAGTTTGCAGCTCAATCAGCTGCATGAACGTCTGTGCAGTATTTGTCTGGAGTAGGGTAGCGATCCTCGTTCCTGCAACAGTGTCCAGTCAGCTCTCTTCCCCTCCTCTCCAGATGTGTTGTGTCCCTCAGTGTCCTCAATAGTTAATTTTAGGAACAGTAGCTAGAAAGGGGAAATGCATCCAAGAAATTTAATGCATCAAAGAGAAAGAAGTAACAGAAAAAGAGATGAGATGCATGTGACGGACCTCGGTACTCAGGATAAGTATGTCCGCCGCTGTATTCTTCCTTGCTGAGGAGATATTGCAACCCGCTGATCTGTAGCTCTCAGTTTCCCCAGTCACTGGTCGAGACATGAGTTTAGGGTAAACAAACTCTGATTTATTGAGCAACTGCACAAACTTTTATACAGCAAGTGATGAGATCAGAATATAATCCCATCACATCCCCCCTCCCCTCCCCAGACAATCGGTCTGCTCAACACCACAGGGTTTCCCCTGCTAACGAGCTCCAGACAGCCATAGCAGGAGTCTGGCCAGAATGTCATTGTTCTGAGCTCCTTCAGAGTACAAAGGGAGATAACGAGGGATGGTGCTGATAGTCTTTTCATAACCAGGTTACACAGTATAACGCACTCAAACAAATCTCAACACCAATACACATTTAACTCATAAAACTGATCACCATGTCGTCACAATGCATATTTCCATGGTATGCTGAAAGCCACTGCACATGATTTTAGTCATTCCCAAATTTATTTTAGGGCCCTTGCAACACCTATGGTTTTTCTTTTTGTTTTTTATAGATCAGGCTAATTGCTAGAAGAAGTTTAAAATGGGAAGACTAGGCACATTATCAGAATTTGTCAGTGTCAGGTATGAAAGATAACCCCTTTACTGCCTGTATAGATACATGCAGCCAAGGGGTTGTTATTCATGCTTGACACTGGGTATCTTCTCATGATGTGCTTCATCTTCCTCATCTTCCTGTTGCACACATGCACAAACAGTCTTTCTAATCTGAGAGTAGCAGTAGGTCATGGACTTAAATTCTTCTGCCCTGCTCACCCACTGATTTTAAAGGGCTAATGGAGCCTAATGCTTGGCACACTGTTAACACCCCCTTTCTATTTTAATTTAGGCATTATTAGAGCTGATAGCAATGCACGAAAACACCCCCTCTGGTACCCTGACCTTACTTGGCCATTTTTGCTTCCACACCCTATCCATTTACAGGTGAAACTCGAATAATTAGAATATTGTGCAAAAGTTCATTTATTTTAAGAAAAAGGTGCACAAGCAGCATGGATGACCGCAGCCTGGATAGGATTGTCAGGAAAAGGCCATTCAAAAGTGTTGGGGACTTTCACAAGGAGTGGACTGAGGCTGGAGTCAGTGCATCAAGAGCCACCACACACCGATGGATCCTGGACATGGGATTCAAATGTCGTATTCCTCTTGTCAAGCCACTCCTGAACAACAAACAACGTCAGAAGCGTCTTACCTGGGCTAAAGAAAAACAGACCTGGTCTGTTGCTCAGTGGTCCAAAGTCCTCTTTTCTGATGAGAGCAAATTTTGCATCTCATTTGGAAACCAAGGACCCAGAGTATGGAGGAAGAATGGAGAGGCACACACTGCAAGATGCTTGAAGTCCAGTGTGAAGTTTCCACAGTCTGTGTTGATTTGGGGAGCCATGTCATCTGCTGGTGTTGGTCCACTGTGCTTCATTAAGTCCAGGGTCAACGCAGCCGTCTACCAGGAGATTTTGGAGCACTTCATGCTTCCTTCCGCAGACGAGCTCTATGGGGATGCTGACTTCATTTTCCAGCAGGACTTGGCACCTGCCCACACTGCCAAAAGCACCAAAACCTGGTTCAATGACCGTGGGATTACTGTGCTTGATTGGCCAGCAAACTCGCCTGACCTGAACCCCATAGAGAATCTATGGGGCATTGCCAAGAGAAAGATGAGAGACATGAGACCGAACAATGCAGAAGAGCTGAAGGCCGCTATTGAAGCATCCTGGTCTTCCATAACACCTCAGCAGTGCCACAGGCTGATAGCTTCCATGCCACGCCGCATTGAGGCAGTAATTGCTGCAAAAGGGGCCCAAACCAAGTACTGAGTACATATGCATGCTTATACTTTTCAGAGGTCCGATATTGTTCTATGTACAATCCTTGTTTTATTGATTGCATGTAATATTCTAATTTTCTGAGATTGTGGATTTGGGGTTTTCATGAGCTGTAAGTCATAATCATCACAATTATGACAAATCACGGCTTAAACTATCTTGCTTTGCATGTAATGAGTCTATCTCTTATATTAGTTTCACCTTTTAAGTTGCATTAGTGAAATAAATGAACTTTTGCACGATATTCTAATTATTTGAGTTTCACCTGTATGTTATTGAACACTGTTCCACTGAGGTAAGAGGCAGGTTCTGGCTTCCTTGTTGAGCACTATGTTTTGAGCCACAGTTTAGGTCTTAATGAGCCTGCTGATAGCACACTATGCTGCTAGGCCACTGGACAGAGCTCTTACTAGGTAATTGATATGATGAGCTATGTAATTGTATTATCAGAAACTTTGAGACTGATCTTCAACAAGCTACACAGATATAAGTTTTTCTCCCTTTTTATACTCTTTTCAGACCAAACCACTTCTTCTATTCTTTGAAACTTCTTCTATTTATAGCCCAGCTTGAAGATTGCTCAGAAATCCTGAACAAATACAGGAATAGTGTAATTCACAGAAGCAGTGGGCATATTTCCAGTTTCTCCAAAACACAGGCGATTCAAGTCTGAACAAACACCACCATGACTGAAGTTTATAGATAGTAAGAAGAAATATATGTGCAGCTAATTGCAAACGTGTCCACATCCCTCTGTTTTCATTTTCAAAAATTTATACCAGTACGCCATATAGTTTTTTCTCTATTGGTTTCTTGTTACATTTAGGAAATAACAGTTTCTTTACCTGTAGGGGACCTTCCTTATTCTCTGGACAGCTCAATATAAACTGATAAAACTAACTAGCAGAATTGAGTACTGTGCATAGCATTTTTTGTACTAAAAGGAAATTTTTCAGGAAAGGCTTCTAAAAAATGGCATGGTTCTGGTTGTTTTAGGACAGTACTTACTGTGTCTCCCTATGTCATTGTGTCACCTTGAGGAAGGGACCCTGCATGGCCTGAAAATGTTGGCAATTGTGACTTATGTGACATTTTTGCAATGAACAATACTTTCTTTGCATTTGGAAATCTGGTGACCGATCTTTACATCTTCTCCCTGCTGGCAGACCGCTGCATACTGCGGTTTGAGTCCCCTCCCATCCCCGCTGCTCTCCCCCTCCTGTATTCTGCAGAGGCAGCAGGGATTAGAGGGGACACAGAGCCGGTCCACCTGCTGGCACCCATTGGGGAGGAGAAAGCTGTTAGGAGGCCGAGTGGGGCGGTGCAGAAGACAGCTGCAGGACGATCATCAAATGGGGATTTTCTTTTTTTTTTTAAACTTTATGTCCTCAATCTCTTTTTTTATTTCAAAAGGGATCTGTTTAGACCTCCCAAAAGCCCCTAACAGTAAAATTAAAGAAAATAATTTAAAACTAAAAAAGTTAAAAAATAAATAAAGCTGCCCTCCCCCAATTAGTAAAAAAATAAATAAAAAGGTGGGAAAAAAGTCCTTTTCACTTTTGACCTGACAAATTCTGGTGGAGTAGGTGCGTTTCGGTGCCATTCACTTCAATAGCACCTCAATTGCGCCTCCTGCCCGCAGTACTAACTGGAACATGCGGTACCACAATGCCATGCATTCCAGTGCAGTGGGATTCCAAAAAAGTGTGCAAACAGTTTTATTCTGAAGTAAACGTTATGTTTGTAACACTCCATTTGTGTATTTAATTTTAAAGGATGGTATTTCATTTTTTTTTTCTCGAAAAAATATTATTCTGTCTCTGCAGACCTCTTTCTTGTTTTATCATTATGGGACTGATTGTGCCCCTGTGCACATGTTTCTGGTTGTGTCACTATGGGACTGTTTGACTGACCTCTGTGAGCATGTTTCTGGTTGTGTCAGTGAGACACTAATTTTTTCTTTACAGAAATATTTCTGTAAAGAAAATACAGAAATTTCTGGGAGGGTGTCCCCATGCCGATGGGGACAAGGGCCTCTTCCCCTCAACCCTGACCCGGTGGTTGTGGGCGTCTGCGGGCATGGGGGCTTATTTGCATCGGGGTACCCCTTTAATTAAGGCCCAGATGCCGCCTCCCCCCTTCTGAATGAGTGAGGGGTACTTGTACCCCTATTAATTCACTAAAGGGATAAAATTCAAAGTAAATAAACAAACCACACTTCTAGACAAAATCGTTTAATTGGAAAAAAACAGAGTCAATTCTTGACTATTCCTTTAATTAAAAAAAAAATGGCTCCGTCGATGTAATCCAGCGTCAATCACGATGCACAACGCCCGCCGACCCGCCAAAATAATAAAAGTCCCGCCGCACGACGACTACCCCAATCCAACGAAAATTCGCCGCAAAACGACATTTGGCGCGAAAGTAAACAGATGGGCGAAGTGAGCCGTGATGTCATGGCTCACTCTGCCCATTTGACATTCTCAGCTGCCAAATACAACGTAGCATTCGGGAGTTCTCCAATGCTAATCGTGAGCTCCCGAATGCCATTTTTTTTAAATGTCACTTTGCTGCAACTAACGAAACGAAAACAAAACGACAATTTGTGCCATAAACAAATTTCAGCCGAATTCCGAACGAATTGATTTTCGGACCCGAATCCCCAAAAAAGCAAAAATTGCAAAATCTGAATCAAAACAAAACAAATTTTTTGCTGGTGCACATGTCTAATTATGGATATGTTGAATTGCTTTAAAATGTTATTCATTGTCCTTATCAGTACTTGTACAAAACTCAGCTTGCATGTAAGCTTCTGAAGAAAAAAAACACTCATCATGTCCGCCTTTTGTCAATTCAAACAGCTTAAATCCAAACAGGTGAAGTCATGAGACACTAGAACCTCCTGCACATCATTGTATTGAACTTGGCTTCCACACAAATAGGAAAGTGTTTTTGTGTGTGCAGCATATGTAAATGCCTTTGACTTTTCAGGGACCATAGTCAAGATCTAAGTGGTGGTAGATTGGTGGTAAGAGTAAGTATAGGCATTGGAAGATGCCTAGGACAGTGTGGGGAATTTGTTTTTATTCTGACTCTTTAATTAGAACCCCTGCACCATAAAAAAAATACCCTTGCAGTGGGTCCTCCCTGCACTGCAACTGTTAATTATTGATTAAGTCTAGTGGAAAAAGCTTATTCCTCCCTCCAGTAAGCTTCCTTTATGCTGTGAAACCTGTCTCCCAAAGCCTCTCCTCTAAAGCTGGTGGTCACACTCAGATGTCATCACATACAATGCAAAGACCAATAGTCCTGCATTGTACGCCAGTTCTGCGAAGGCCCACCCACAACTTGGAGCATCTGAGAGAAGAGGTGAGCAACTGAAGCCTGTTGGAGCAATGAATAAGTCAGTGTAGGGAGGCCCCACTTTGCCATGAATGGGTGCCAAGCCACTTATATTCACCTTTGCCATGTTTCTGTGCTAAGGTTTCTAGGGGTTGAACTCAGTGCAGGCTCCATGTTGTATAAAGTTGGAGTTTACACAAGTTTGATGATGTCATCCTCCACTCATCAGGTGACAGTGTTTATGTCTGGTGATAGGCTGCTTAGGTCTGAGCCTTGCATATTGGGAGGGAGCCACATGTTCCTTCATACCTGGAAGTACTGTGTATTTGTGATTGCTGCAATAGAACAATGAAGAAGCAGAAATGTTGGTATAAGTGGGTCCGAGGATGGTCTAATCTTAGTTTGCCATGTTGACCTGATTGGGCATAACAACAAAACATCCTTCCTTTGTTCTGTAATAAATTCCTACTCCGAGAAGAAGGAGACTAGATTATTTCCTGCACATCATTGTATTGAACTTGGCTTCCTCACAAATAGGATAGTGTTTTTGTATATTGCAGATGTCAAAGTTATGTTGTGTATATATAGGCTACACAAACAAAATTATAAATCCAGACTCTGATCTACCATTTATTTCCTCTACTGTTCTGCAGATCTGTAATCATAGAAGTAATAGATAGGCAGTAATGGATCTCTGTCTGTCACCAGAATCAGAATGTGCTGCTTTATTTGAAGGTCAAATTTTTTTAACTCTAATGTTCTAGGTGACTTCTGTGATGTGACGTTTTTATGCATTATGTATATGGTATATGTTTTCATCACATATGAAACAAGTATGATATTATGACTTTTATTTTAAGCTCACCTATATTAAACTGGATATAGGGTCATAGGCTTTGAGCTGCAATGTTTTTATTCCTCTGTGCAGTGCATACATTTGGAGATTTCATGCTCTGTTTAAATGTGGCATGAATAAATGAACACTTTCCTTAACATAGAACTCAGGGCTAATGCTAATAAGCTTACACAATATCAAGTTATGTGCACTTTGATTTCCTTAATTAATGTGAGTTGTAGAAATACCTTTCCAACAGGTTTTCAAGCAGAATATTGAAATAAATCATTACTTGATAGAACTGCATTAATCAGGCTCACGGATCCAATATTCCACAATGTCATGGGTTAGGTTTTCTTTCACTATTTGTTCCTGCTATGACTGGAAACATTTCTTCCAGGGCTATGCACAAAAGGGTGAAGGGTTTTGAGAAGGCAGGAGAAGTGAACAATCTAGGCCAAAATAGCTGAACTGGAAAGTGAGCTGAATTGGAGAATTTTTCCAAATCAGCTATTGTGGCCTAGATTGTTCACTTCTCCAAACTCTTCACCCTTTAGTGAATAACCCTGTTGATCTTCTTCAGAATACTGGTATTCCTCACTTAACGAACCGAGTTCCGTTCCTACGACCAGGTCGTTAAACGGATTGGTCGTTAAGTGAGGAACTCTCTACAGTACTGTACTGCATTAGTTCAGTACTGTATAGCGTTGCAGATGTACAGTGCCGAACAGTGTACTGTACATCGGGCAATGAAAATACTCACCGGGACCCGCTGTGAAGATCGGACCCGTCGCACTGGCGCTGACGCGCGAGGTCGGAGGTCGTCGGAGGACGGTCATAAGTGCGAGTGGTCGCAAAACAGGTAAGTCATTAAGCATCTGTATTGTAGTGGCCACTATTGCTGTTGCCAGCATTGGCATGGGCAACATAGGTTCTCAGAAACAGCAATAGCAGCAGCAACTGGCACCACAAGCTGGTAGCTTAAAGTATATGTAAACTCTCTTTTTGCAGCCACATCATCATGCATGCATGCATTTAATCTATGGCTGCATGGCATTTCTCAGGGTTGGTTTTTGATGGTAGACGTATAACAGGAAGTGTCTGAATAAAGATCTACATGGCAGGTTCACCATTTCTATGTACCAATGATATATATATATCCTCCTGGCTTTTGTTTACTTCCTCCAACGTGGTGTCCTTCTCCCTCACGTGGGCTGACATTAACATGATGGTCAGATCTTGAATTCTTCTTATCCTTGATCCACTGGGGTAAGTGATATTTCCAAATAAGAGTAAAGGGGATTACAATATTGACTTCTGAAAAGCCTCCGTATACAGCACACATAATTGATTTCCTGCCATTTAAAGGGCTTAAAGAAGATCGTGCTCCTTGCTCTGGTGTCATGATATATAATGTAGTTCTTGATTGATTTTGTTGCTTATACCGACCTCAGACTTGTGGAATGGGTGAATTCCCATTATCTGGAAAGATTGAAGTTAAAGTAGTAAAAAAGACTAGACCATTTTGTCTCTGGAAGCCACATAGCATATTTTTGGCATTGTAAAATCAATTAAAGTGGAGATAAGAAGATTTTTTTGCTGTTGTCACTGACAACATCAGTAGAGATGAAAACTACATCAGTAGAGATGAAATTGATAGTTGGTACTAGGAATGAGATTCAGGTTCACCTCTACCATGGGTTCAAGATGAAGCCTGCATAATCAAGATTCATAATCCTGGCATATTAATGGAGGAATTCACCAAACCAAATTATTTGTAATCATAAGTCAACTGGCTTAGAAAGGCCAGTAATGGGAGCAATGTTATGTAACAGCGCCCTCAATATAAAAGAGTGGGTTCCCAGCAGCCATTGCTCAGTATGTGTTTTGCATGGCTTAGGGAGAGCTAACATTCTGTGTAGGGTTACTTAGTCACTGTACTGTGCTATATTATGTTAAATTATTTTGGGCTGCATTGTGGTGGGCTACATAGTCTTGTGTACCCCCAGTGTTCACAGTTCAGACACCCAACAGTTCTTTTTAGGACTACCCTTTGTTTGTGTCAGCAACAACTTTAGTGTTTTAGGGTTTATTTTTTAGGGAGGAATATTTAATTTTATTTTACATTTGTTGCTCACACAGCCAATGCTGCTATTTGTTTGCAACATGTATTGTTAGCTGCCATTATTTGTCTGGGTAAATGTTGTCACTAAAAATTAAAGAAAATCCCAAATTTTGGGTTGTCATCAAAACAGGAATAGAAGGGAAATCTTCCAATTGGGACCCTGTTGAACATTCAGGGATTTCTTCTCACTTCTTCTGGTTATTTGAAAGAAAATGAAGGGAAATCTCCCAATGGGACACAGAGAAGACCTATTCCTTATTCTATCCAAAACTAAAAAAAGTTTTGGCTTCAGTACTTTATTAAACAAATAACAGCCAGGCCTAAATTGAAAGGTAAGGATAATGCATGCAAAGGAAGTAGGGGGCAAACAGGTTCAACAGGATAAAGCAGTATCCTCCTTTCAAAGGATACCCTTTTGAAAAAGTCAAAGATTGACGAAACGCGTCAAGGGGACCCGCTGCTTCCTTCCTGACATACCGGACAAACCTTCAAAGGCTGGGCGCCGTTTACACCCAAATGCGAATTTTACTCAACCCATTTAGTAAGTGTAATCATTTATATTTGGAATAAAGGACTTTTGTGATTACACTTAGATCTGTTTTCTCTCTTGTGTCCCTTTTCCCGTCTTCCTCGCTCGGTTGGGCTGCTCCTGGAGGGCGTTCGACACTGGCATCAAAACCGTGTGCTGACCGTTTGGAGGAGGGAGAGAAATATAAAGATTTTTTGGGGACTTATGGATTGAAGACAAAGTAATAGACACTCTTTTTTTGTTATTTTTGGTTTCTTTTTCTTTTGGTTCTCATTCATTTTTTCCTCTGAGTGAAATAGTTAAATGCCTCGGTGATTGAAAGAATCGTTGGCGTAAGCCCAATCCACGCCTTATATAGAGACACTGCTTTCCTTTCTGCTTTTTTCATTTTGGGGCGATGATAAATGTTTTTATGTGAGCTATTCTGAATCGAATAGCTGTGTAATTGTAATCAACCAATCGAGTGATGAGATTAACCTTTTGAATCTGAATGCACATGTAATCCATATAGACGTGGGATTGAGTTTTAATCACAGAATATTGTTTTAATTATCACATTTTTACTAACGAAATACTGAACAAAACAAAGACACAGCTTATAATTAAAATAATGTATTTATTATACATATATTTATTATACATAATCTTTATTCATTTCATCCATTAATTTATTTTTCATTTTTTTTCACTTAAATATAAACAACAAGATGACACAGTAAGAATATTGCTCACTACCAAACGCAACACAATTGCTCCCATGGCACTGTGTTCTCCTAAATATATCTTGGGTGAATCGTCTGGAATGCAGAATATAATTTAAGTTATGAATCATAATTACCTGGATTTCTAACTTGTATAATGCATTCCCTATAAAATAGATCTACATGGAAAAAAATTGGTGGCTCAAATATTAATGAATGGACTATTGCCCTTATCTGATCATCAGTACTCCGAACCTTGCAATTGTTAGGGGAAGAGTAAAGGGAGATTTTCTTCATATTGCAGTATACTGTAGATGAGCCGCAAACAAAAAGGTCATTATATTTTTTTTTTTTCATGTGTGTAAATCCTCTTTAATGTGCACATTACCTCCATGAAACCATGAAAGGGTTAATAGACAATACAGCAAAAATAATAGTCCTGCCAGACGTTCATTATGCTGCATATCCAAAGACATTCTCAGGTTTCACGTTTCAGCAGAATTAAAACCTGTTTTTAAGGAAGGTGATCTGTGCAACAACTCTTTTTGATTAAGATATGTCTGAAGTCTATAAAATATTCAAAATTCAAGCATGATAAATGTCTTCTTTAACTCAATCAAAATGCTAAACAGGAGGAATCTGTGATAGCAGTTTGTCACAATCATAAATTAGTTACCTCTTACACCCACTTTGATGTTATTGTTTATTTTATTTCTGCAGAGACATTACTCAGAGGGATGACATTGCAGAACAGGGAACAATTTTTATGGTGGTATAAGTTTAACTTTACTTTTATTTTTAAACTTGTCAGATAAATGGAAACTTGGCAAAGAATGCATGAAAATAAATAATACTGTGTCATGTGACTGTATACTTCCTGACATGTAACAAACACTCTTATTCAGCCTTTTCAAGGACACTTAAAGCTAAATGCTAGTATATAGTAATCTATATTTCTCCCTCCCCTCAACCCCACCCTCCCACACCCACTGTGTCCTTGTTTTAACATTTATCTGGGGATTTTATCTGAGATTGATGCATGACGCAAATGATAGACATTTTAAATTTCTAGGGCCATCATTTACAGTTAACTCCAAACTGATGGCCTGTAAAAGCTTTCAAAGTGCCACCTACGGGCATTTTTGGGTACCTTGGTTTTTTGCCGTTTCATAGGCTCACACAATTTTGAGGCTTGATATGTTTGATATCTGTTTATTGGATGCAACCTCATGTTTTATATTTTACCAAAACATTGGGTATTGTGTTTCTGTGCACTAAAATTGATTTGAATTTATTTTTACTGAAAATGTGGGTTTGATAAAGAATTGCTCTAATATCATGTCACCTGCCACCATCTTATTCTGCAGGGTCCCTGCCTTTAGAAAATATATAATTTTGGGTATTTTTAAGTAAGTACCTACAATGTGCATTTAAACATGTGCATAAAATGCAAAAACGGGTCTGCCAGAGAAGGATTGTGAACAGTAGAAGACAATAGATCAAATGCAGTGTGTTAAATGTGTTTGCAGTCCAGTTTACACTACACAGCATATGACAGTCTGCATTCACTATATTGTAAGCTCTCATGAGCAGGGCCATTCTAACTCTCTGTAATGAAATTAAGTTGTAACTGTACAGTCTCCCTCCATTTTGTGAAGTGCTGTTGGTGCTATATATATAGTAAATCCTGTATAATAATAATTGTTAAGTCCCCACCCCATCTTACCCTGTGTCCTGTGTATAGCTCGACATGCAGGTAAACCCTCCTATTCTGCAATAAACCAGACTGGGTGAAATCTTTAAGCCTTCTTAACAAAATTGAGTGGGTGAAACTGGTGAAAAAGAACATCAAAACATACAATAAATATATACATACTGAACATGTAAATAGAGTGATAGCTCACAAATATTCAGAGAAACAAGTCTGTCCCTACCAGTGATGCTGTCGTATGGGGAATCTGGGTATTTACTCAAAACATGCGCTCAGGATGGCATCAGATTATCTTCTCCTTGGTTCCAAGGTGGAGTCTAAGTCCCAGAATGCACTTGTTCCTTTCTTCATGGGCTGAGAACTTACCATAGAAAAACAGTGTGCTCTGTTGTAAAATACATTTTTCTTTATAACACCATCTTGCGGCTGATTTTGAGAAGACAGGTGAGTAAGGGAATACATCTAATGCCTGTAAGGCAGAACAATAATAATAATAATCACACTGCACAAACACTATTCTGAGCAGCATACTATCCTGAGTCCCAGGATTTAGTGTGCACAGGGAAGGTCAAGCTAATCATTTCGAATCAAGTTGAAACTGGCTTTATAGAACTAATGTGCCTGCACCAGAGACAGAAGCAAATAGGACCGAAAGAGATTATGCTGGAGTTCCACTCAGGTATGAACCTTGTAGGTAAGTGATTTGTTGTGCATTTCTATTATGATTTCTACTTTGCTATGGTGCCCGTTTACATTTAAACAATGTGTTGTAGTTTGTTGCTCCAACGAAGTACAGGAGCTTCTTTGGGGCTGGAGTATGTTTTGGACCGATAGTCTGTAATTGGAACGCCTGAAAAATGCACGCATTTTCCTGCCTAATAACCATCTCCTCCTCCTAGTAATCTGCTTTTCATTGGCCTAAATAAAAATGCTTATGACTAAAAATACGTCCAAAACATGCAAAAAAACTTGTGTATAAACACATGTAAAAAAAGCACAAAAAATAACTGCAGATGCCAAGCTCAAGTGTGAACCTAGCCTTACTCCTAGGGATTAAGGGTGTGTGCTGTTATTCACTTCCTGTCTGAAGAGAAATGTTAGCCCAGTGTCAGACTGTAAAGTCCTCCATGGAGACTCACCTAGCTACCTGTGCATGGGCTGCAGGAAAGGAAAAACTATTAGATAAAGTTATTTGGAGAGGCAAATATACTCTTCCCAATACACTGCAGCTGTCACATGACCGCTTTATATACTGAGATCTCAGCAATCACAAACCGCTGATTGCTCAGCTCAAGGTCTCCTCCCTGCAGAGAGTGGTGACTATCATTCATTACTTCCCCTGTTCAGAGATTCCCCCCTCCCCACTGTGTTCCTCTAGTGCTCACTGGAGGGACAGGCAGGGGAAGGGATGGGCACAACTGGCTCTGGCTCTATAGAGACAGATGTCAGTCAGGCAGCTGGGCGGATTCTGACAATACTGTGGTTGCTCATTATATGCTGACTTTGGGTAATGGGATTACATTAGTAAATGTACTCCTGCAAACCCAAAAGAGAAGTAAAGCAAAAAAAAAAAGGTTTGTCTTTTTTTCTCTTAACAAATTATTTTGATATTTGACATTCTTTCATGTCTGTTACTACCTGTAAGCTCAGGCAGGAAATAGGATGGCATTCAAGTTTGCCACTTCTGAGACACATGACTAGGCACTGACAATTCAAGTATTACCTGAGTGTTAACACTACTGTATTACAGCAAAAGTGCAGATTTAGGTCTTTTTAAATTTCCATTGGTGACGGATTCTTTTTTTGTGTTTTATTTATGAGATATATAATGTAAAGGAAACACTCAGTTTATTTATTTTATAACCAAATACAAATGGATGCACAGGGGGATTAATCCTGTCATACAGCACTTATTGGCTCTGTCAGCAATCTGAAAAGCCAAGCTCTCCTGTACAGTCTAATCACACAGGTCCTTATTTATGACAGTGGGGGTGGAAGAATTGTCTTAAGATGTCTCTGTTGCCCAGCAACAACCCGATTCTTTCCTTGCAGTAAAGGACAGCAAAACAAATAATATGATTGGTTGCTGTGGGGCAAAGCAGACAGTCTAAAATGTTTTTTGCAATATCACCAACGTAGTTTCAAAGTACACACAATGCCTATGTTATTTATAATACTTTTTGTATAGGTATTGAGTTTTTCCATCAAATAAACAGTAGTGAGGGAAATCATAATACTTCAAAATCCAATTTACAATAGACCCTAGGCTAAAAAATAAAGTGAACTTTCCTCCCAAATGATTTGTATTGTATTTTGTAACTAGCCTTAGATTTTAACTCTAAATACCAATAACACATTCGCAATGACAAAAACATTCTGTCTTGCAATGAAGTTCCTGGGTCACCAACATGTAAATCCACATCTATTGACACTTTAATGGTCATGTTTTACTAAAGTGTAAAGTGTGTGGAAGTGGAATTCTGTTTGGATTCTGATTTTGGAAAAACAGAGCTGCTTTTTAAAGTGACTGAATGGATGAAGTGAACACAGGTTTACATCATGGTCATCTTACTTTACATTTTAGTAAATCTGACCCACTTTACACTTTGCTCCAACAAACCCACTACACTGCATTTTAAACTTAAGTAAGTCTTTCCAAGTACAACCTTAGTAAAATGTATTTACTTTGTCACATTCTTATTTAAAATTAGCATGCATAGACCGCAAACACTTGTGATCATATGCAGAACAGCAATCACAGGATTTGCTTTCAGCTATTACATGGAGATGTAATCTGGCACGTTTCCATAGAGACTTTTGCAGACAAGTAACACTAATTGGTCCTTCTGGGTCAGATAAGCTGAATGGCAGAAAATACACAAGACTGTGTTTGCCACCTGTTAGGCTTTCACCCGGACAGAAAAATGTTGAAATGCCTTGTCCAACTTTAGTTTAAATGCTGATCTTCAAAATACAAAGTATGCAGTTTTACATTTAAGTGAAACAACTGATTTGGAATCATTAGGCATAGACATACTTTTTAGCAGGAAACAGGCAAGGAAAATGCTGAGCGCAGAGGGAGAGTGACTTTGAATATTGTGAACTAACAGAGAACCAAATTAAAGTGATGATGTACTTCTATCTAAAATGAACTCGTCTTGGCCGTTCCACGTGTAGCCACCTCTGAGGCATTTTCTATGTGACTTGTTGTCTAGATGTTCAGCAGAACTGTTTCCCGTTCCAAAACTGATATTTTCATCTGTTATGAGACAGCAATTGTTTACTATTTCACACAGCCTGTTTTCTGCCACTAGAGGGCAATCTGTTCCTGACAGCTTGCCAGCAGTGGATTTCCAGCTATCCCAAAAAGGCTACCGCAATTAACCTCTATGGAGTTGCTACAGAAAAGGGACATACATGTGCCAGCCTAAAGAGTTTGCGATATTAGTAGTGCCCTACAACTCAATCTTGAAAGGAAAAATTGGTGAGAGAACATTCTGGAGGAGGACAATTGAGAGAGACTTTAGAGAGACACTGTGCTAGTTATACTTGTTCAGTGCCTAGAGAGAAACTGGAAGGAATTCTACCTGTTTTTATGCCTGCCTAATAGGACTGAGGAGAGCTAACTAAGTGCCACATAGTCTTCACAAGCAAGTTCATCTTTCTAGAATTGCAATACTTTACTACCATGCAGTACTGTTATATCTTTAGCTATCTGTGCATCTGAAGTGTGGAGTGTTATAGACTGTACAGCATAGTCAAGAAATGATTGTTCAACTACATACAGAGGATAAATACAGACAATTGCTTTACAGTAGTGTCTGCTCGATAAAGGAAACTGTCTGAGAAGAGATTTGCTTTCAAAGTGAATCATCTTAAAGTAACTGCACAGCTGGTATTTCTTTCAGTGTATAGTATCCTAAACAGGATGTACATTGTTTACTAATTAGTTACTTTGGAAAGTAAATTGTTACTGTACAGTTATTCAGGGCTCCGATCCAAATGAATGAGCTCACCAATGGACACATTTGAGACTTATCTTGCACTTAGCCTTGGTAGATAAGGGAATGTAAGTTGATATATTACATTTGTTGATGTTTTAATGCCAAAACTGTGCAATTATTGTACTTGTTGCTCTGTTTGCTTTACTTATTTCTCTTATTTTGGGGGTTATTCGTGAAGCTGCCGAAGGCGGCCGAGTGAATAACCAAGCCAAAATGAAGTGAGCCGAACGCTGTTCGGCTACTCACTTCAGTCTTGTACAGCTGATTTCAGCCGTACATCGGCTAAAATCAGCCGTACATCGGCTGCCTTCGGTCAGCTGAACATGCTCTGCATGTTCGGCTGAACCGAAGTGCAGAAGGACTTCAACTCAGCCAATGCAATACCTGGATCGGCTGAGCCAAAGCTCCGGCAGCTTACTCGCTGCCGTTCGCCCCTTTTCTCAAAGGGGCCGAATGGCATAAAAGTGAATAGCCAAATGCCGCCGAGCAGCATTCGGCTGAGCTCCAAAGTACTGAGCTGAATAGCAAAACAGTTAAATGAGTGGGAAAAAAATTGTTGAAAAAATAGTTTAAAAATGTAAACATAGTAAAAGAAAAAAAGATAGTTTAAAGAAAAAAAAACAATTGGGCGGAGCTAGCGGTGACAGCTAGCTCCGCCCAACTTTTTTCTATTGGCCGCCACCTGCCAGAGTCTTCTAGCAGGTCCCAGCCAATGAATTACAACTGGGCGGAGCCGCCCGTGATCTCACGGCAGGCTCTGCCCAGTTGTTATTGTTTAATGACAGATCAGTGTCCCCAGGTAATTTGGGGTCACTGATCTGTCATTACAATTGGGCGGAGCAAGCTGTGAGATCACGGCTTGCTCCGCCAAGCTGTCATTGCTTTAAAATTGCTTTGAAATTTGCCCTTTGGCAGGCTGTTCTGCCCGCTTTGGCTGTGCTTGGCTTTTTAAGGAAGGCTTCTCTTTGGCAATGCACTTAACAAAGGCATACTACTGATCCTGTGTCCCCTAATGAATAATTAAGAAAGCAGAGGTGTTTTCTTTATTTACCGTAAAATCAATCTCTATGTGATTGATGTGATCTCTATGTGACTCACAGGTCCCACCTCTCTAACCTTATGAACGTTTTTGCCCACATAACTGAGGCTTGATGGTTGGAGGCACGGTTATTCCGGGGCTGGCTTAACATTATTATTGCTTGCCAGTGTCAAAACCTCAAGGCTGCAGTAGAACCCATTAAGGGACCTGTGTTCTTTAATGGACTCCAAGTATTGGATTTTATGGTAAATACAAAATTTCATTTTAGTTTTTAGGTTTAGATAAACTCCTATGCGGTTTCTTTACTCAGCAATGCCATGGAAATGGCGTTCACCCTGCTTTGTGCTGGGCAAAGCTTTTATACATCAGCCCCCTTAAAGTTGCAATCTTTGCAGTTACAGGTGACACATTGGGGTTGATTTACTAACCTTATAAACACACCACGAACATGTATACACCTCTGTAGTGCGTTCCCTCCCAGCATGATCTATGGGTGGAATCTAAACACCTTTGTAGTGTGTACACACCCAGCAGGTGTGTTGTGCAAAGCCAAGCGTGAATTGCAAGGTGATGTTGTGTAAATTAGCTCTATGTTGTGTTGCTTGCGTTGATGAATGCAGGAATGTGAATGCATGAGCTAACCATTTTTGTCTAAACTGTGAAGCAGCATTATATATGCATCATGTGCATGATTTTTCCATATATGTCATTAGTGGAAATATGCTTTTAGAGAATTTTTGGTTGATAAATACGTTTTGCTGTGTGAAAATCACACGCACCTGCTGCGTGCGTGTGTTTAGGTTAGTAAATCACCCCCATTCAGTCATTACCTGTGAAGGGGCAGTTATGTTTAGACACTTTTGATTGTACATTTCATTATCTTCCAAAGCAAGACCAGAAAATGAATAAACAATACTGGCATGCAATTTAAAATAGTCTGTTCAGCCTACTGTATTTTCAGGTCTGTCAAGACTTGTATGAAATAAGCTTTTTCATTCTTTATGATGGTAAACTGTGAGGGGTAGTGAAATGGGCCACAAAGTTCAGGTTCCTCTATGATGGAAAGCCATTCCTAGCAAACAATACCATTTTAATAATTATAAACTAAAAATAATTAAATATGAGACATAACGTCCTTCATCTCAACTCACAAAGAATTATTATACACTTAAGATCAAGCTGGTATACGATCGCTTGATGCACATATAATTGTTATTTACCTCTCCAATCATCAAGAAACTCCTGGTAACTATTTATTACCACTCCAATCCCAAGATTTTATATCTGATATCAGGTGTCTCAGTGAAGTTGGTCACAGGAAGGATTCACTATTCATGTCCTCAACATGCACTTATTTGTAGGGTGTATAGTATGCTCATTTCCGGTCCATTTTGCCTCTTTGCAAAGTAGTAACCTATCAAAGACACCTCTTCTCACAAATATTTACAATCAATAAAAGCTTACCACTTTATGGCCTTCTAACTTAATTTGAAGCACCTAAGAAAAATGTTCTTTGAAGGAGCCTCTTCATATTAGCAGTTTAAAATCTTGCATGTGCTTAGTTACTGGTGTTCTAAGTTCTTGTTGTGTTTGCCCTGTGACGGGTGTCAATAAAGGTACAAGTGCATTTTTTTTTTTTTTAATTGACAATTTTTATTAATTTTTTTTTTTTCAGTTAAATGTGATACAGACATCATCTTGACATTATGGTAAATTAGAGCTCCAGCTCCAGTGGGACCCTGATGATACCAAACAGATATAAAGGATAGACAATCATTGAAAACTGATACGCATTACAGTTCAATTATTCCGTATTAAATCAACGCTTATGTAATAACTTTGTTCTCAGCTAATATGCTTCTCCACGTAAGTTCGTGGCTCAAGTGCATTTTTTTATAGTTGATATTTACCTAACAAGAAAAAGGAGTACAGGCTGTTCACTTAGCAAGGTAAATGTTACTTTGCAAAGTGAATGTTAATAAATACGGTGAATCTGTGTTCAATCTGAATGCCCAATCATGTTGCAGCAGAAATCCTATTGTTTTTTGAAGTGAATACAATTTGACCTTGTTTGTTAACATCGCAAACACAACAGACTCTACTCCTTTTGGAAGTCAACCCCAGAGTATCACAGACACAGAAGAGGAATAATTGTTTGTTGCTTTCATTCATGCATTTTACCCAGAAGGTGGAAATCCACATTATTTAGCAATATTTCATGATTTCAATGGCTCCTTAAATAGCTGCCCACCTTTCATTTAAACAGGAGATGTTGAATTTGCTTCTTTTTTTTTTACATATACAGTAGAAGCTACAGACCATATCCCTAAGTTCTCTGTTTGTGACATCTGTGCTATAAAGAGCACGATCTCTGGGATTTCATATTGTGCATATATTTACATACATTTTCTCAGTCTAACTCTATGTAAAAAAGAAGCTTGATTGATTTTTATGATACTAGCCTAATGAAGCAAAATAAGAATTTGTCAACAAGCTGTTTGACAATACTTTAGAGAGAAATTGCCATGAATTTGGTTACGTTAATTAACATGTAACTATGTAATCATTATATCACAGGGAACATCAGTGCTAATGGACTTTTTCTGCATTTAAAGTTGGTTTTAATGTTCCTGATGGATACATAAATTCAATGAGGCCTTCTTTTTCAAATCTGCTACAAAAGATAAAGATGAGATTTATGAGTAAGTACTTGCATTTGCAGATATTGTGTTCTAAGTAACATTCGACAGAATGCATGCATGACAAAAGCATTGCAAGCAATTACATTTTGTAGATCTAATAAATATAATATTGAGCCTGCAAAAAGCATTCCAGCTCAAAGCAAATATGATTTTAACTGTGTGCTAATGCATTCTAATTCACTGAATTGATGTTCATAAAACGGAAAAATTTTGCCCGAAAAGTACTTTACATTTAAATACGAGAACAAATGTATTATCAAGTTGTAGTGCGGAATACTAAATTCATGGCAGAGTTAGTTAAAAACCTCACAAATATAAAAGGTCCGCAGAAAATACTATGAATTGAATTGTCCAGGCAACATTTTGCAAGGAAAGCAGTGAAAGTTAAGTCCTAAATAGAATAGAAATCAGATTTCTTTTTGAGAATTTCAAAGCACTGAAAGTACATAGAAATATAATATAATGCATTTTTTTCTGACTCTAAAAGTGTAAGAAATCATTTAAAAATATTCGAATATTTAAAAAAAAAAATAACATAGCTGTAAGCTAACTAAATCCATACCGATATGGATATATATAAATAGATATTTGTGACTAGTAAAACTGTATTATTTGTATGATTTGCTGTAATGACAGGAGATGAGAGATCCAACCATCTTTGTTGTGATAGTCTCACTGGCAGTCTTTATGAGTAAACAGTAGTGAAGTGTATGATCCCTTTTCTACGATGAAAGAGCAAAACAGGTAATGCCAAGCAGCTTTATTGTTCACACATATATAAAGCCTGACTATAGAAAGCAGTGTTTAAATTAGTTGCATTGCTCACTTAAATCTCATACTAAATGCTTTGACCTCAATTATATATCATATAAAAAGAAACAGACGCAGAGATATATTCATTGCATAACTGTATGTTGGTGAGTTTAGTTATTTTATGCTTTCAAATTTTCTGTATTTTTTTTATAAATGTGTGTGCAGTATTCAGATCCACTGATACACCTTTTTTCTAACTCTTTGACAGAAACGCGTCATCAAAAGGAGTCCTGTGTTGATACACAGGCATCTGTGCAGCTGATATTCAGATATCGTTCTGGCTCATCTCATATGATTTTACTAATTCTCCTTTGTGAGTATGTTTTTACCTTGTACTTTAGCTCACATTATTAAAAACCATCTACACTAGGGTGGGCACCCTTCTCTTTTCTTTTCTCCCTATGAAAAAAACCTGACTGCTTTAATTTCTGTTTTTACTATTCACAATAAAGGTGACCATATATTTTTCTGTCTCGGCTACAGACCGAGCAGTGTCTGCAGAGGGAATACACACTAAATGGTTAGCTCTTCTGTCTTGTAGCCCTGGGGATCCCTGGTTTGAATAATACATAAATCTCACACAGCAAGTTCACAACTCTCAGACTCATTTTTTATCAGATGCTAATTGCGGACATATACTATACACAACCTGGTCTCTATCCAGGCTTCTGCCAGGTAAGAACCTCTGTGCAGTACCTACCATGTCTTGCGGAGGTGTTATGTTATTAGCAGCTACATACTATACATGTGCCATCTGGAGATGTGGCCTATTAGAAGATGCACTTGGCTACTCGCTCACGGTCTCAAGTATTCCAGTTTTTGAGCTTTCTGACATCCATGAATCTGGGTAAGATTGTTCCACTTTTACTCTGTTTACTGCATACACATGACAAGAAGACTTTGATACTTTATGATATTGAAATGTGTGTGATGATACACCTGGGCACACAACAGGGGGGCATGGGGAGTCCCACCCCCGAGGACGGACTACTTTGTTCCTCTAGATAACTATGCATACAGAAATATAGTTATGCTCCTGGCTATACTTTGTGCATCAGGGGTCGATTATCAGTTGCTGCCAGATCTTATGGACACATGAACTTAGAGTTAACATCACATGGACCTTGACTTTATCAGACTAGATGGTCTGACTGGCTTTATTTGCCACTCAGTTATAGGCTTGCTATTTTAGTACTGGCTTCTGGTTTATCCTGAACATATTATGATGTATATTTTTTATAAATACAATATATGCATTTTACAGTTAATTGTGTTCCGTACAGGCTATTCTTCCTCAGGCTTCTTAGAGGGGATTTTAAATGGTTTTATGGGGTGTTTCCTTTGGGGTTTATTTAGTATTATGTGTTTCTACATTGTGCTTTTTGCAGTAATAATAGTTATTAAATTTGTTGTTCTGAGAAATCTTAAAGACATCTTTACCACCCTCTTAAGGGGGTCTGTAATTTTCTCATTTCTGCATCCTTTAGGGTGTAACTTGTCATTAGTTTTCTCTGAATTTATTTCAGTCAATAGTGTAACATTGGTTCAGCTTAATATTTTTATCGATCTTCAATTACCTTGGAACACCAAGGTGCAAAGTTGTTGCAATAGCTCTTTTTTTGCAATACAGACTTTAACCCTTCTCTGCACTGCAGACAGGATTTCTGCTACTTTCTTATTTCTCAGACCTTCCATCTTGTGAAGGCTAGAGTGCTTCCTTGGCTATCAGCTGAGATGTAGATACACTGCATACAATACATACACACAAACATACCAAGCAAAATACAAGGCAGACAAGAAGCAAAGAACAATAAATTCAGGGCATGCTAAGTAAAGGTAGGCAACAAAAAACATACATCAAGAATAGGTAAATACAGAACTAGATAAAGTAACTAGGCATGGAAACAAGACAACATAAAAAAAATGATTGTAGAGTGGAGCCGTGGAGGAAAGAAGGGGAGTACAGAAGAAAACAACTTGCTCAGCGATCTGGTTGAATAGTTTGCCAGAAGCTAGATGCAAGTGAAGCATAATTCAGAGGTCAGAACAGTAAAGCGTCACCTGCTAGTGGCCAGTGCCTTCTGAACAATTTTGGAGCACAGTGCCAACAGTTGAATGGAAGAAAATTCAAGTTCATGACTTAACGTTGATAACTGACCAAAACAAACTTGTTATTTATCTACATATCCTTAAAAAAAGCACCATTCACACCCACGGTATTTTCATGAAGACGCCTTCATAGGTTAATGTGGGGATGACATGCAGGAACTCAACTGGGAACATTTGTTTCCTCTGCAAGACAAAAATGTACTTTCTTGGAAAGCCCAATGTGGAAAAATTTGTGAATCACAGAGGATTTCTACACTGCAAACAGTACTGCTAATGCAGATAGGGAGAATTATCATGGGGGGGATTTAAACACATTTGCTAATTTCTGTGCTTCATTATTGCATGGTAGTAATGTTACACTCTAGTTAGATTACAGCTATCAAGTTGTGCTGACAAGCTCAGTTTTTATTGAAGGAAAACTCCAAAGGCCATACTTTCAATTGTTAATATCTCTTAAATGGTCATTTCAGTCTAAGCACATATCCAATCACTGTAATAAAAGCAAAAACTGAGGCGACAGCTTAATGCAAGTGTCACAAATGGTCAATTCTTCAGTATTTAGGAGATGTACTTACCATCAGTGCTAATCCCTCATTAGTTGGTATACCGAATCTCTCTGAAGACATTATTTTAATTCTCTCTCAAAGGTTATCTCTGTTAACACTCCTTTAATTTGCAGAAATCTAATTATACTTGGTTCAAAAGCTTCTGGTGTATCCACTTTGGGCCAAGTTGGCTCATTCCTTGGCATTTTGAAATTATTTAATTTTAATGTAATTGATATTGTTCAGAACTGCTAAGTGTCAGTTTAAAATAAAAAAAATAAGCAATAATAATATATGAAAGGAATAATAAACATATCTGTGTACTTTAAATGGGAAAACATTGCTAACTGTATTGACATGTTCATCAAATAACCGACTATCTGTGTTAAACAATGAGATATATATTTCAAATGACACCTGTGTGGACAATCCATTATTGAGATGCTTTGCTAAAGCTTCCTTTAAACTATTTGCTTATGGATAGAAACAGAAAGATGGCAAAGTAGGGATGCCGCTCAGCCCCACCAATATATTGGTATCTCTGTGATTAGAGTAGGACAGAGTGGAAGATGCAGTTCTTAACAGATAAATGGTATGTTGGATAAGGGGCATTGGCACAAAATGCCAAGAAGTAGATATAATAGCTAAACTCTCTTTTATTGTTTGATAAATGTCCACTAACAAGTAGATCTAAACCCTAACTTGGTGATATTTATTTTGCTAAAGCACTGTGTGTTATAATCAAATAACATTTCTTTTACCTTTTCTCTTATTTTTTGTATCTAAATGCTACTGATCTCCTCTAGCTTCTTTTAGTCACTTTCTGTCTACATGTGCTCACTCCCTATCAGGGTCACATGTGTCAGGGCAACTATGCAGGTGGACATTTTATCACATCATTACACAAGTAATTCTGCTATTTTTCAGAAATGAATGTTGATATTGCTGCTTACCAGACATTAATAATACTTCCAAAGTTTTGAAATCACTAGTCTGAAAATATAACATGTCTGCCTTCTTTCTTTTCTTTTGCTTGTTATTTTTATGTGCTAGGGGCAAAGACAAATCTGTAACTAAAATCATTTTAAGGCAGGGAATAGTGGGACGTGCTATTGCAAGGTTTTATGACACAGCCTACGGCCGTTACTGTCCTGTATCTGGGGGCTTTTGTTCAGAAGTCTTCACAATAACAGCTCAGAAGACACTGTCTAGAATTTTTGTGTTGGTTAAGGCATGCCCAAAGCAATTGTGATTCATTTTATGTGTACAGGATTACTCACCGGGGCTTATTGACAATATGTAAGTGCAACTGCAACTGTAAGATCAAATAGCATTGAAGCCGAAATCATCTACTAATAAATCTAGGTATGGTTATCTCAAATCAACTTGGTTGCTGAGGGTTAATGCATACTGCAGATCTTCACTGCCTTTTGGTGCTGCCTTACTGAAAATCTGGTAAGCAAGAGTCTAAGCATAGACAGTTATCCAGGTTAAAATATAGTAATAGAAATAAATGTGAAATTTGCATTGATTGTATATTAATATAAACAAGGTAATGAAACAATTATAACTTAAAACCTTTAAATGATCTTGCAATGTCTTGCATTACACTAAGTATGTCAGTAGATGGAGCTAAATGTCTCCTGCAACCATAAAATGCAATAACAGTACTGCAAACTAATATGGTAATTTAGCAATTTTCCCTATTTTGCATTCCTCAATGTATAAAAATAAACCACGCTGGACATATAGCAGTCCTTAATGTACGCATACATAAACAGTACTCAAGCAACTGTAACTATTTAAATGCTTTTAATATTTTTATTATAAGATTCACAGAATTATATATCTGTCATTATATAATATGTTATTTGGTATGTGTTTTGAATGCTAGAAACACACGTATTAGTTTTAAACAATACAATTTTATTTAAATTTGAGAAAGTCTTTGCTGAGAGAAATACATAGGACATTGTGAACCTCCTTCTGAAAACACAAGATGCCTGACAATTATGCTGATCTTCTGATTTCAATACTTTTTGAGTCATTGGCCCAGAAGACCTATCATAGTGAATTTAGTACTCCTGATCTGCATACTGTGTCTGGGTCAGTAAGTCAGGAAGTATCAAAGCTATCTGATCAGCATAACAGTCAGGCAGCTGGCAATTTTGTAAAGAGATGTTAATAAATTAAGCTTCTGAATGTCTCTCAGTGTAGGTTTCCTTTAAGCTATCACTGTTGTAGAGGCTTTAAATCCCTATTGCTGAATACATAGCTTCCAAAACTCTCAAAGCAGAACTCCACTTAAAGCTGATTATTCCAGTTTGGGTAGTGAAGCTCAGCATTTGATCCCTGGCTGGATTGTTAAATTTCTCCAGAATGTCAGTAGGGAAATCCCCTGCTTGTTTGTGACCTATCCGTGTATTAGCACAAATAAGTCTATCATACAGCTCTCATACAACATTGGAACCAGGATTTGTCATCTACAAATGAATCCTGAACGGAACCTTCTTTGCTTAGCAGACATCTTATCATAGCAACTAATGACTTACCTTTTATCTTGGATACCCCCCTTAACAGTTGATATAAGCCCTAAATGGATGACATTAATTAATTATTAAATTAAATTAATAACCAAAGCACCATGTATCATAAACACTTGACACAAAAGTAAAATAAACTACTTGTTTTCACCTTTTTTAATCTTACTGATGATCTCCTTCAGCTTTTTTCAACCACTTACTGTCTACATGCACTCACTCAAGCATTAGCTATGTATCATTGCTCTTCTCCAGCTTCATTATATGGACAATGGTTGGCCATACCTGCCCAGTTTGTGTTAGCACAGCCAATTGTAGCCTCCACCAGAGGTATGGCCATGAACAGTGACAGAGTGACAATGCAGAAGCACAAGAGATCTGTCACCCCATAACAGAAAAATTCATTTTGTGGCACGATCATCAGTTTTTTTAATGAAAGCTGCATATTTTAAAAGAGCAAAAACAACTGCAATAAAAGCTTACGTGACATTTCAGTGATGAGACTTAGGTGTACTTTAAAGGAGGCAGCTGGTATGTGGCTAAAGTATGTCTATATGTGTACCTGCAGAAAGCAGAAAGATTGATCCCAGCTGTGATGGGCACAACCTTGGCTGGGTCATCACAGTACCGGCATCCTTTGGAGCATCATAAAGTGTCATAAGTGGACACCAGTGCACTTCTAAAAAAAACGGAATACAGTATGTGTCGGGATAACTCATAGTGAATAATGACAAGCCTATTAAAAACTCCATTACATCTACCTGAGGAATACACATTGTCCTGCTGCCTCACCAAATGGCATTGCATTGAATGTGGGAGGGTATATATATTGCACCGTTATATCATGACTACTTATTTTGCCAATTTATTTTTTTACTACAGTTTTCTGAGCTGAGCATTTGTTAGATTCTTTATCATTTCCTTAGGAAATTCATCATGGCAAGTTCTCCATTGTAAAAATCTCTAAACTGTGATAGGTTTCATGCACACTGGCGCAAATACAGACATATAGGCATACAGCATAAATTGGCCTGTGTTTGCGGCACCCGAGAGCACGAGCTGCTGCATTTTTCTGACCATTGGAATGTATGGACAGATAACACTATGTGAGTATATGCACATAATCACCAGTAACAGCGTTTACATGCTCATTCACATGGATTTATGTTCCTGAACATGGAAGTATTACTAAAGAGTATGGTCAACAGTATAGTAAAGTATAGACTGGACTGAGCTGGCTCTATGCTACCTACTTGAAAAGGAAGTTTTGAAGAGCCGTAGCACTTGTGCACTTGGCAAGGAGCACAGAAGTGGCAGATTTAGATCTTTACCTGTATTTTGTAAGGCAACGTTTAGCTTTTTTTTTCTTGGTGAGGCCAGTGTTTAGCTGGCAACCAGTCATTCATCATGGCAAAACCATTGTTTATTTGGTTAGCCAACCATTCTTCCTGGTCAGGTCAGTGTATAGCTGGCAGCCAGTCATTCTTCCTAGTAAAGCCATTGTTTCATTGGTAGCAAATCATTCTTCCTGGCCAGGTTAGTTTTTAGCTGGCAGCCAATCACTCTTCCAGGTGAAGCCAGTGTTAAGCTGGTAGCCAATTATTGTCCCTGGCAAGGCCAGGGTTTAGCTGGTAGCCACTCATTCTTCTTGATTAGTTCAGTGTTTTGTTGGTAGCCAATCATTCTTCTTGCCATGGTCAGTGCTTAGCTGGCAGCCAATCATTCTTCCTGGTGAGACAAGTGTTCAGCTAGTGGCCAATTATTTTTCCTGGCAAGGCCAATGTTTTGTTGGTAGGCAGTCATTAATTCTGTCAGGATCACAAATAACACTATACTATGTATAACTTATAATATACAAATGTGGTGCACTAGGTTAAGAAAGATATTTTAGCAGATCAAGTGTGTCTAATGTCCACTGAGAGCACCTTTCATTGGCTCAATTGTTGCCAAGCATCCAAACACTCCCTAATGCGTATATTTGGCTTTATATCCTATAGCCTTAAAACTGATGGTCGGGATGAAGCCTTTTAATTTAATCAGTTCTCTTAATTAAATTTAATTTCCATAATTATTTTACACAATGCACAAATATCCTTGATTCTCACATTTTATAATCATTTGCTGGAAGCCAGATGGCATCGTTCATTGTACAGGTGTGCAGTATGGAAAATGGGGCATAATAATCTCTCCAACAAAGTTCATTAGATTAAAATAATCACCAAATTAATTTTAACACATTATATTACAGTGTAACAGTATTATAACTTTTATTGCACTTTTTATGTAATTTGATTTGAGTCTGATTGAAAGCATATACAGAGACAAAGATATATGCAGCATGAGAAATGATGGGGCCAAAGAACACTTTAATGACACCGCTGTGATGACACACCTTTGTGGACAGTAAATTACGCCTAAAATATAAATACTTGTTATGGTAACCTGGTAAAGGAAGCCTGTAATGAGAGAAATATGTGCACTGCCATTGCTGACCACCTTCTGATGGAACTAGCTGCCTGGCCATTTGTGGCTTCAGTACTTTCTCAGTAACCAGATCAAGAATGTAATAAGTGAAGTCAGATTGAAGACCTGCTCAGCATACTTGTTCCAGGTCAGTGATTCAAAGCTTTAAAGCCAATGGATCATCATGACATCAAAACAGATATAATTTATAGTAAGGAAAAGATACAGAAATTGGAGTTAGCAATAGCAGTTTAGATATTCGTCTTTGTAAAGGTTTCCTTGTATTTACTTATAATTTTCTCCCTGAAATGAGAAGTGGTGTGCATCCCTCCCATCCTGATATTGGTGCTCCATGCCCTTCATTATTTTTCTGTATATAATTATGCAGTTAACCCTTCTGCAGAATTTGGGTAGGTGCTAGTAAGTTCATTCACCTGCCAGATTTTTACATCTGTATGGGTCCTCACCAGCAAGATCTTATTACTTTAGATCATTTCATTCTCACAACTGTACTCTTTAATTATTCTTTTTACTATTTACTTTCTGCACAATCCAGCAGAAGGAGCCTGGCAATCTTGATTGGTTTTATAATAACAGAGGCTGGGAGTGGACCTAGAAGGTTTCACACTGAGATTTTGCTCTCATAGTTCACCATATAACGAGCCACCTACTGCAGTCCAGTTAATACTGTTATATCAGCCTTTGTAGGGTTTGCTTTTTGAACTATGTTTCTTTTTAGGCAAACTTTAAGCTCACAACAACTAATCATATCTTTAACCTTATTAGGCTTAATTCACAAAGCTTAAGACAAGGATACAAATCTTTATTTTTAGTCATTTGATTATAACTTTCTAAATCTCACTGAAGCTGAAAATAACTGCAAATTTTTAAAAGTGACACTACACTCGGGAGGTAAATTCTAAAAATACATTCAAGCACCTTAACTGTTAACAAACATGTAGCTTATTTGTGTATATCAAGCATCTGTTGATCCTCATATAATTTCCGAATTCATGCTGACACTGTCCTTCCTTCTAGAGGGTGGCTACTTTTGTTCCGCATGGTCCCTGTGTGTTGTAAAGTAGCCACCGCTCCAAGCTCACTCCCCTGACAGACTACAATCTCATGTTTAGTTTACTAATTTGTAGTGAAATTAGTCTATCACAGGAGCGAGCTTGGAGTGGTGGCTAATTTACAACACACACAGGGACCATGGGGAATAAAAATAGCCACCCTCCAGAAGGAAGGACAATGTCAGCACCAGAGATGATTTGAGGATCTACAGCCGAGTGATACACAAATAAGACATTTTTGTTAATAGTTAAGGCACTTAAATGCATTTTTAAGATTTAATGCCTGAGCTTAGTGTCACTCTTTAATTAAGTTTCTTATGCTGGTGTTTTAGTCTTGTAAATTGAGCCAAATTGTCTCCTTTACATATGATCACTTTCAGGTTATGGAGCATTTAGTCACATCTCCCAACCTTCATCATGGAAAGAGTGCTCTGTGCCTGAATGACCTATTGCTAGGCATAAACACTGTCAAATGGGGGGAAGTGGACATGCATTTGGCCATGCACTTACAAACTTTCAGAAAGTTAATATTTAAACAGAGGTTACTGTGGGGTCTTCTGTCGGCAGAAAATCAAAAATGTCTATGTAAAGATACAGTATGGCACATTATGCTGCTTAGTATCTACGAAAGAGCTTAAATATTTTTTTATGTGAGACTACAGTATTGCATTAAGTGTTGTCTCCCACAATTAATAAACTACGATAGTAGTGAATATTGTATTCCATAAGCATAACAGCCTGGAAAATACCAGCCTCTGATTAATACACCAGGTTAGTGACGTTGATTTTAAAAGCCATTGAAGCTGTGCAATCAGTTCAAGTAATATTCAGTTGACTGCTGGTTCTCTAGCTACTTTTTATCTGTAAAATTGTACTTAATGTCCATTACTTTTACCACAGTCATAAAATTCCATAAAATTAAAATCTGCTAAGAAAATCTTGATGGAGATTCTGAAACTATTTAACCCCTGTCACCGTTTGTTGTAACTATTAAAATACAAATATATAAAATATTTTTTAATAAAATGTGTAAAATACTATGAACGTGTTAGTGAGCATTTTCAGAAATGCTGGTAGTCTTTCTTTGTTTGTGTAAGCAATTTGCATAAATATTCACCACCTTACAACCTGGATTCAAAATTAATTTAATTGGGATTTTAGTTACTGATCTGCAAAAATGATCTACTATGCCAAAGTTAAATAAGTTGACATCATTTTCCAAAATGTTTCCAAATTAAGAAAAGTAAAAGGGGTTTATTCCCTAAGCTGCCGTAGGCAGCCGAGTGAACAACCGACCCGAAGTGAAGTGAGCCGAACGCTGTTTGGCTATTCACTTCAGGCTTGTACGGCTGATTTCAGTTGTACATCGGCTTGCTTCACATGGCTTCGGGTCGGCCGAACATGCTCAGCGTGTTGACCCGAAGCCAGCCGAAGTCACCCGATGTACGGCTGATT
>NW_017306978.1:475562-479399 GCF_000935625.1 Nanorana parkeri | reverse complement strand
AGTAGCCTGCCGGATGTTCGGCTCAGCCAATTCAGATGTTGGATCGGCTGAGTCGAACTCCTTCTGCACTTCGGGCCGGCCGTAGGCAGCCGAGTGAACAACCGACCCGAAGTGCAGAAGGAGTTCGACTCAGCCGATTCAACATCTGGATCGGCTAAGCCGAACCTCCGACAGGCTACTCGCTGCTGTTCGGTCTATTCTCATAGATGCCGAATAGCCGAGTGGCATTCGGCTCGGCTATTTTGCTCGGTACCTCTGTGGTACCGAGCAGAATAGAAAAACAGTTATAAAGGTAAAAAATAGAAAATAGAAAACGATTGGGCGGAGCTAGCAGTGACAGCTAGCTATGCCCAACTGTTTTCTATTGGCCAGGCGGTTCTGCTGCCGTCAGAAAACCAAAAACAAAACACCATAGGAATGCATAGCTAGATTCCTATTAGCTATTTCAATTTGCAATAGCCAATAGCAAACTAGCTATTGCACCCGCCCACTGCTGCTGTCAATCAGATTGATAGCAGCAGTGGGCCAGTGCAATAGCTAGTTTGCTATTGGCTATTGTAAATTGAAATAGCCAATAGGAATCTAGCTATGCATTCCTGGGGGTTTTTGTTTTCTTTTTTTTTTTTTTATTCTGAAGGCAGCCAACGGCTCCGATGTCAGATGAAAAGAAAAAAAGACAACAGAGCAGGGAAAGGTTTACTCTGCTCAATCGAGCAGAGTAAAACTTTCCCAGAGAAAGTGTTTATCTCCCGGGCAGCCGGGAGCCACTATCTAATAACGGGAGACTCCCGGGCAGCCGGGAGCCACTATCTAATAACGGGAGACTCCCGGAGCGTCCGGGAGAGTTGGGCTATCTGGAGATCAGCGTCCCTGGTTACCTAGTAACAGGGATGCTGCATATTCCTTCGGCTCAACTGAGTGGCTCGGCCAACTTCTATTCACTATAGCCCGTACAGTAGCCCTTCGGTTCTACTGAACCGAAGGGGTCCTGGGGCTGAAGCTAGCCGAAGGATCAGCCGAATCTACGGCTAAATCCTTCGGCAGCTTAGTGAATAGATCCCAAGTCTTTATTACAATGTAGGAAAGTCAGGAAATCGCCAGCACTCAGTAGTAAAGATAAATATGTCCCTTTTATTGGACAGAAAGCATCACAGACATCCAAATAAACCGACGTTTCGGGACCCTGCGCAGCCCTGAAACGTCGGTTTATTTGGATGTCTGTGACGCTTTCTGTCCAATAAAAGGGACATATTTATCTTTACTACTAAATGCTGGTGATTTCCTGACTTTCCTGTGTTTGCACGGAGCCATCCGTGGTAATTCATCACTGCGAGCACCACTTTTTTCTTATCTGGCCGGGACTGCTGTGGGGAGTGCAGAGGGTCTCTCCATCGACTTACATTTATTACAATGTATTCATCCCCTTGCTATGAATTTCTAAATAACACCGCTGTGAACTTCTGTGGTGGAACCAGTTACCTTCTGATAGTTGGTTGAATGGGATAATTGGTTAAATACTCCTTTAAATACCCCAAGGTTTGTTTAAAAACATAAGAACGTAAAAACCAAACTATTGAGGGTACAAACTACTGAAGATAAGGTACTGGAGAAACACCAATTGGGAATGGGTTCTACGGGTAATGCATATATTTCAAACCACTGCATATATGATCTATTTGATTATTTTCCACATCCTAATGACCTAGTGATCTAATCCTGACCCTAAAGTACGAGAACAATGAGCAACAGACAAGGCAATGTCTCGTTTTCACAAACAAAAATTTTAATTTTCATATGAACCTTTGTTCACATCAAATACTCAATCAGGTGCCTCATTTCATGGGACATAAAACAAGAAATTTCCTATTAACATACCAGGACATATGAAACAAATGGGGGTTTGGATGAAAATGATTTCTTTGGATAAATTAACGATAACATATGCAATGCAGCTTATTATGAATAGTGTATAAATTCCCACACATTAGTATATTTTTTTTAGTGTAATATTGTCTTTACATATGAATGTATGTGGCTAATAGGGGATAACTTCAGGTTATGATGTAAGTAGAATCATTATATGTAGAATGTCACATCACAATAAAAGAAATGCTTTATTGTATCAATAAATGCTGGCTTTTACAGAAAACTGCTCAGCATCACAACATCAATTATGTAATGACTATTTTTATCGCATATTCCTTTTTATGTTTTATGTAAAATGCTGAAGTACCTGTACTGCATAGCAAACTTGTTTATAGGAATCTAAGTAGATTTGAAAGGCACGGCATGTGTGACTGTATGTTGCTGGATCAAGGTTTACTGTCTATCTGCCCAGCTGAACCTGGAGGTAACAGAGGAAAACACTCAATTACGTCGTAATTATTAAGGTTAACTGTATGGGTAACTTTTACCAGTAAGTCCAAAGAAAAAAAAATCAAGTGTATATAATTTTTTTTATGTATATTGCTAAATGTAATATTCAGATGACTGACATGCAAAAACATTTTTTAACTGTATAAAGCAAGAAACAGAATCCCTCCTGAATAACCTGTAGGTCCAATATGCTAAGGAAAGCTAAAAGGGTTATTCACAAAACAGTGAAGAGTGTGGAGAAGGCAGGAGAAGGGAACAATCTAGGACAACATAGCTGAACCAGAAAGTGAGTTGATTTGGAGAATTTCTCCAAATCAGCTATGTTGTCCTAGATTGTTCACTTCTCCTGTCTTCTCCAAACTCTTCACCCTTTCGTGAATAACCCTGCAGCAGGTTTAAGGCAGATTTGTTGTATTGCAATGACAGGCATAAAATGCATTAGGTGTAGCGTAGCCATAGCTAGTATGTTAGCAACATGTTCTGTGTACATTAACAAAAAATGTGGTTTCATGAACGGGTGAACTTAGTTATGGGACTAACTAGACTAAGTAAGTTTATTAATCCCTGAGGACTGAACATTAAGAGGGACTTTAATTATGTATATTTCAATGGCACTTAAAGAAGAAAGAAAAAACATTTACCGTCCACCTCCTCCACTTCAGAATTTTTTTTTTTAAAGTGAAATCTTTTCCTAAATAAATGAAATATGAAAGTTACCTACAATTGTAAAGATGCACAGTAGAATGGTAGCCCAATGCTTTATATGAATGCAGGGTTTAAGTTGGAATTTTGTTTTTCAGATAAGACCATCTGTTTCAAACCTAACAATGGAAGGAAATCTCAGGTGGGTTGGGCTTAAAATAGATTTAACATATACAACTGAATCTCATGGGAGGTGCACACATGGGTGGATGATTTCGTCTCCATGGTAGTGTTTAAAGCAACAAGCTGCTAACACTACATTGTAACAACTGTTATTTTTAAAGCTGGTCTCCCTACAAACAAAAAAGCTACACTTGCAAAAAAGCATACCCCCGCACTGCAAGGACTATGTGCTCGTTAATACCTAGGGAACAGGAACAAGCTATTTTACTTACCTGATCCCCACTCCTTCCCGCACCCTCCTGGCTGCCAACCCCTTTCTCACAGCCTCTTCTCTCCTTCACTCCAGTGGTCTAAGAACCGGTCACAACATTCCATCTAATGCAGGCTCCATAGACTCACATTGTATGTAAGGATTCAGAGGGACATTCCACCAGCTGGGGCAGAGGAGAAAGAGGGAGGCACTGACTATTGAGAGAATGGGTAAGTAAAGGTTCTTTACTCTAGACCCCTAGACATAAATGAGAACCTAGCCCATGCTCCACTGCAAGGTAGTTTTTTGGTTTGCCCTCAGATCGGCTTTAAAGAAAACCTATATTGAAATAAACATGTAGGCTGACCACCCTCTAAGAATACAAC
>NW_017306978.1:473976-475492 GCF_000935625.1 Nanorana parkeri | reverse complement strand
AGTGGGGCTGACGCCACAGTGCAAGGGTTAAATGCTTGTTTAAGTCTACCTGGTTAAAACAGTTTTACTTATCTGATCCCAGCTCCCCCAGCAGTCAGCGCTCCCCTCATCTTCCCTGTGCTCTGGCTTGTTGCCTGTTACTGCGCATCCTCACAAATAGCCCTGCATTGTACATAATGACACCAGTGGGCCTCTGACCGCTTTAGCGTTGGTGGAAGAGGGTGCGGGTGCCAGTCTTGTAGCCTGGGGGAAGCCTGCAGTAATGGGGATCAAGTAAGGAAAAGTATTTCTCAAATAACCCTTGCAGTGTGGGAAAGCCTCATTGCAAGGCGTAGTTTTTTTGTTTTATACTGGAATTGAGCTTTTTTTTATTTTAAATCACTACATCAGGCCAGGCATACAAAGCAAAGTCATGTCAGGGCCTTAAAACGTGTTAAAGCCATTGGATCAGAGTAGCAGCTAGGCATCTAGCATTTTCAGATAGAGAGGTCAGCAAATGGTAACCACAATCATTTTTCTGTATGTTTATTTTAACCCTATAGAGACAGAAAGCATTCCTGGCATGCTGTGCCAGATCAAGTGTGATTGTTTTCTCTCTGCTATGGATAAGAACCTGCATTGTTACTGAATACACAGTAAATGTATAAATCCTTGCTGGTTAAACTCATGCTTCTGCAAGTGTTATCAAAATGTTATCCAGTACAAATGTAAAAATCACACAGCACAGTTTATCCAAGATCCTTTTACTGATAGTGTACAAATGGTACAATGGACACATAAGAGCAATGTTTGGGAGAGGGTCAAATTTAAAGTGAGTGATCATGTAACTGCTGTTTGCTCAGCGATGACTGTCAATGATTACGGTGGTGTGATAAACAAATTCTTATGTGAGTTTATTCAAAATGTTTAATAAAGCAAGTTTTTATTGGCTACACTATGGGAAGTTTGTATCTATCCCTTTGAGTCTTAATGTATTGGAGGAGCGGGTACTCGATACAATACAGAGGACGGTGGTTTTATTGACAAACGGGATTATCTACAGAGAGGGAATCAGCGAGCGGTGCTCTGACAGTAAAGTGACAGCGGAGTGGGTGTGAACAAGCCTTCTTTGTCCATAGATAAAGCGCTTGAGGTCCATCTATGATGTGATGGCCAATTCAGCCTGGCAAGTGCTGAGGAGATTCTGAATACACAAGGGTGGTGTGCAGTCATTCTTTTTGATGAACACTGTTTTGGAGTGGACTTTTTATATTTGTATTAAGTGGAGTTTAACATAATTATTAGAGATTTTGTGATTTGATTTACAGCATTAAAAATGCATTCAAGTGCCTTAACTATTAATAAAAATGTATCTTATTTGTGTATCACTTGGCTGTAGAACCTATAATCATCTCTGAATTGGTGATAAAACTGTCCTTCCTTCTGGAGGGTGTTGTAGGTAGGTACTGCTTCAAACTGGCTCCCATGATGGACTACAATCTCACATTTAGTTTACTAATTTGTATTGAGGTTGTAT
>NW_017306978.1:469785-473269 GCF_000935625.1 Nanorana parkeri | reverse complement strand
GTTTTGTTTAGTGTGTTGTGGGTTGTGTTGGGGGGGGGGGGGGTGGACATGCATTAGTCTATGCACTTGCATATTTAAAGGAGAGGTGAGTGATTTCCATGCATCCTCACAGTTAGGGCCGACCTGTGACAAAGAAGCTGTCACAGGTCGGCTCTATTGATCGGGAAGTGAGCAGAAACATGCAGCCGATCCGCTCACTTCCCGATCGTCTCTCTGCAGTGAGCTATGACTATCAGTCAATCCCCACAGGGATTCCCCCCTCCCCTCTCCGATCCTCCACCACTGAGTGGAGGAACAGATGGGGGAGGGGGCGGGCACATCTGGCTCTGCCCCTAGATAGGCAGAGCTGGCTGTCACTCACGCAGCTGGGGGATCACAACAGTATTGTCGGCATCTGTCCCGGCTGCAGCGCTCTTGGTATATTGCGGGCAATAGCTCACTATATACTGAGCTTTGGGTCACCCAGGAGCGGGGACCGGGTGACACCCACCACGTCATTGCGCATGCGCGTGACGTCATTGTGCATGCGCGTGATGCCGTTGTGCATGCGTGGCTATCCAATTGACGCCTGCCGCTGGCCATCTTGGTGATGGATGCCGGCAGAGAGAGGAGGGGACGTTCACCAGCGGGGTAAGGTATGCCGCCGGGTCCCCTCCTCTTTCCTGAAACTGTTGGGTTCTTGGTCCATGACCGAGTGCCTTGGTCGGCCAGTCCGTAATGTCAGTACGGGGGGGGGGGGGCGACGTTGCTGTCTTGCCTAGGGCAGCAGGATCTGTAAATACACCACTGACTTGATTGCATTTTCAAGTTGAGTTTAGTGTCACTTTAAGGTTGTATTTATGGATGTAAGGGTTGTTATTTTGCACACTATTTATCATTTAGTAATTTTCACTTTAGGAATGATTATTTAGGGCGCAGTGCAATTTTTAGATATTGTTGGGGTCCACGCTGCTTGCTTGTGACAGGTGGAAGGGAAGTGGGAATACCAGCCGGTGACGGTGATTGTCAGTCATTGCTGAGCAATCAGCAGTTACATGATTGCTCAGCTCTCTGCATTAGTAAATGTACTCCTATGACCCAAAAGAAGAAGTAAAGCCCCCCCCAAAAAAGGTTTTGCATTACCTCCCTGTTAAACAGAGCTTGTGTGATCTTGCGCAACATTACAGCATTCAGCTAGAGTAGCTATGGGGGGCCAATCCCTGTGCTGGGAAGCTGAATCTGACAATGCTACACATTGTTGAAGACAGAGCAGTGAAAGTCCTCCTAAACTGTGTACGTTAATGGAGCTCTCCAGATCCCTCCTCTGCATCCTAGTACATCAGTGTTTTCGCCTGTGCTGGCAGGGAGACTTGCACTTGAAGAGCTTACATCCAACATGTTAAAGAGTGAAAGAAGCAGATGGAATGACAGCTGAAATGACGTGTGTAGTAAGGCGGGGAGGTCCCTGAGAGGAGCAGATCACAGGCAGTGGGCATGGCTTCAGCCCGGCTCAGAGACTGACTAGGGAGTAGCGCTGTGCAGGCGCTGTCCACTTCTCTGCTGGTTCTGAACTCTGGCCCCGAGCCAGCTGCCATCTCCTGCCCTCCGCACAAGGGGAACCGCATCTCCGGACTCTGCTGGGGGAGACTGCTCTGTCCTCTATCTATAGACTTCACTCCGGAACATCAAGAGCAATCGGGGAAAGGAAACCTAGCTCTGGAGATCGCTTCATCACTTGTTGTTGGGAATTAGATCTTGCTGTAACCTGAATACTTTTTGGATTTAGTGTGCGTGCCTCCTGGCTTTGATTTGTGCCTGGATTACCCTAAAGCGCATGTGAAGTCTTCACCCAGCTCAGGTACAGTGTTTGGATCCTGATAGCAATGGGTTATACTAAAGTGTGATGTATATTCTTGACAGCAGGAGCACATATGAAAGGAAGAATGGGCACTTGCTCATCTACTGTTAGATTAGTCCACACGGAGGATCAGGTCACACTAAGCAACGATCGCATTACTGACAAGCCTGGAAACTTTCCATGAAGTTAATATCAAAGTTTCAACCTCTGCTGCATGCATGGAAAGCAGGAGGGAGATGGTGATGTGAGATCTTTTTTAATGAGCATTCCATTCAACTCTGGTGATTGGGTTGCAATGGCACTGTGTAGTCTTGCTTCAAAGCTGGAGTTGAAAGAGCCTGGGTTGTTGTATGGGCTGTCAGCCTTGAGATGATTTGTTTCTGTAGAGTGCTGTGTACAGGTTGTGCTGTGCCTGGAGTGGATTTTGAATAGTAGGGGGTATATGCTTAGTTTTCTGAGAGGCCACAGATCGCGAGCACATTTGTTTCTGCACAATGTCAGCTGCTCTATCGCTCTCCACATCACAAGCTGGAGAGAGAAAAAAGAAGCAATCTCCATAGACAGCTTTATTAACAGCTGCTCCAAGATGGTCACAATACTACAAGTGATAATGATAAGCCTCCTGTTTCCTGAATGTGTGATTGCTATGAATTGCTGAGTTTTATGAAGTGGGCATAGGGCATATTTTGCTTTATTACATGGATCTTGGTGGAAGTATAAGCAGGTTATAAAATGTTATTCCTTACGGTGTGTGTGTGTAGTGTGCTGCTCATTATATAATTGCAATCTGTAAGCTTTTTGGCTTGTGTAGAAGATTTGCACTAATCGTATTGATCTAACAGAATACAGAATGTCATGTACATGACAAACTCATTTGTAAAGTGAATTAAAACTGGCTTGTGGCAAGGAAAATCTAAGCGCAGTTCATGGCCATTTCCATAGGAGTGCTCCGTGAAACAAGCACAGTGGTCCAGCTAACATACTCCTGAAGACTAATCTAAAGCCTTCAATACATAAACATGTTATAAAAGGGGAGAACTGGAGAGTTGGGGGGTGTTGGCCACTGAAACCAATCAGAGCCATCTGTACATTTCCCAACTTCTTTTAGAAAAATGTGAGCTGGAAGAGGTAACTCCCCCAGTTTTAGAGAAAAAAGCAGCTCTATTGTATTCTCTCAATAGCACCCTGACATCATGATGCTTGAATTGCTTATGTCTATGCACACCTTTATCTCCCTGCACATGCACACGTTTCATCTATTTGTAGGTGACAGAGCATTAAACCCATAAGGACTGATTTCTGAAGTTTTGTGACTGCCACTTTGCTGACGCCTGACATCTATAACCATCACAGCTTTCACTTGCTGAGTCAAATGAATGTCAGAAAAGAAATGGCAGCTACTCTGTATTTTATAGAGAACACTCTTTTATTTCACCCTTTCAAGGAATAATGCACTTGGCTTCTGTTCTCCCTTAAATCGCCTTCTATTTTCCTGCAAGCAGCAAGAATTTTATTTAAGCTTTTGTATGATCCTCTTCCAAATGACCAGTGATTCTAAAAGACAAGTTGAATAAATATGGCAGAGCAGGGAATATTCATATAAGTATAGGTATATCCCCCCCCCCCCCATGTTGTGGACTTGAGATG
>NW_017306978.1:450133-469696 GCF_000935625.1 Nanorana parkeri | reverse complement strand
ATATATACTGTGTATATGTGTATATATATATATATATATATATATATGTGTGTGTGTTTTCTGCTTTCAGTTCAGCTCACTGCATTTCTGGAAAGATCAACAGGTTGTTGCTGTACTTGCTAAAAAATGTTCCCAATACAGAAAACTAATGCAGACACCACATCTATAGGCTGGTATAACATTTTCATCCTTGGGTTCAGTTATCCTTTAATTATAAGTACTTGAATTGCAAACTGTTAGCAATGTGCAGGGCAACCAATAGAATTCCTCTTATTATTGCTCTGCTAGTGTTTAATTGAATCGGATTGATTATTTTGTGATTTTCCCTTATTTTTGCAATGTTCACATATTTAATGAATACACCTAAATGTAAGCCACAGCCACAGCATTGAAAGGGGACATATATATATAGATATATAGATCTATATATCTATATAGATCTATATATCTATATATATACTGGATGTATGTACTAAGCTCCTGTCCCCAATGAAACGGTGATGGACACAGTCAGACATGTTTGAAATCCAGCCTGGCTGGCAACCATGACTCCTTATATAGATACAGTAGAAAAATGAGTGTAGCCACAAAGGGACAGGAAGTGTGTTATTTGCAGAAATACCAGGTGAAAACAAAGGAAAAAAAAAGACAGAAAAGGAGAAAACTAATGCAGTCACCTCATCTAATGACTGGTAACATGCAATATAATAATTTAATTTTTAGATATGCCTTTCAATTATTAAAATGTGGATGCTGTTGTTGCTGAATACCTTCTAAAATGTTAGTTTCCTGGTAGTTATGGTAACTCAGTGGCCTTAAAGCAGAACTCTGGGTAGAAATGTTATTAACCCTTGCAGCAGCCTAAGATGCCTGAGTCATCACTTTCTATTCACAGTGTATAGGAGGTGAGTATGCCAAGAGACATACCATTGCTGCAGCGGAGGAGGGGACAGGCAGGAGGGAGTGCTGTTACAGCCGGCCAGCTCAGAGGATCGGCGGAATATAACATTGTTATTTTTGACCCTAGGCAAAAACGAGCACTTAACCCGTGCACAGCAAGGGTTACTAAAATTTTTACCCAGAGTTGTCCTTTAATACTTTGAGTCAGTGACTTGGAACAAGTACACAGATAAGGTAAGTTGTAGTAAAGTGAGATCCAACGGCGGATCCCAAGCTGCGCTGTGCACAGTGCAGGCCCAGGACCGGCACAATGTCTCTGTGACCAGAGATCAGATGGAAGTCAGTACACCATCTCCCTCTGATCTCCTCCCTGGTCTCTGAATGCAGGAAGTGATATTTTACATCACTTCCGCATTCATCTGTCACTCTTGGGCTACAGAAGCTGGAGATAAGCTGATTAAGCAGGTCTTTGGGAGTCCCTAGGTGGTTTAACCCCAGTGTAATAGCAATAAAGTTAAGTGTTAAAAAAAAAAAAGCATATAAAAAATGAAAGTCACATATTAAAAAAAAAAAAAAAACACCAAAAAAAGTCCCGCGCCCCTGCACACACACGCAAACATGCGTCGTGTGCACCTACGAACAACAAAGTACCATTGTGCTCATTGTGCCGCACATGTTACATATCACCGCACACAACGGAGTGTAAATGTATTTCAGTACAGTGTTGCATGACTGAATAAATGTCACTCAAAGTACTGCAGTGCTGTAGCGCTGAATACTGCAAAAATAGCCTGGACAGGTAGCTGGTTTAACACCCTGGACTTCAGGTAGTTAAAGCCATGCTACGGGCAAAATTATCATTTATACACCACGCTAGGTGTGTAAATTATCCTTAAAAGCCAGGTGCTATGCGTTGGGGGCTGCAAAGCAGAAAAATCTGACCTTGCATCACGCCATCCCCTGTACACTATGCCCAGCTTCCAGGCAAGCGAGAGGAACAGCATTTTTTTGTTCAATGACAAAATCTCTTTTCGTTTTTCAAGGAATACAAGACATTTTCTGATTGGAGTAGTGGAGGGGGGGGGGGTTTTTGGGGGGCGGGGATGTGACATCATCTCTCCTCCTCCATTCACAGAATGCCTTGTACTCTTTGAAAAACATTTTGTGAATGGGCGATGGTGAGGAGGGACAGGTGATGTGACTGGAGCACTGTACCGCTCCGATCACATGTCTCCCTCTCCTCAGTGCCCAGAAGCTTGGTGTTGTGTGTAGGAGATGGCATGCTACAAGGTCAGATTTGTATGCTTTGCAGCCACCCTCTGCACATAACACACAACTTTTTAATTACTATTTTCCCACCCAGTGCAGTGTGTAAATTATTATTTTGTCTGGGGTGCGGCTTTAAATACTTGTTCAGAGCCTGATTGGCTCAGTGATGGAATGATTGACTCAAGAGGGTCAACATGACAAACAGGTGACAACAATTGTCATAAGAAGTTCCGCCTTCAATGGCAGCCTTCAAGTCTTCCTCATGCCAGGTTTCCTTTAATATATAACGTGCAAAACTAGATTCAGATTGGTAACCAATTTATAAATGTTATTTGAGTTCATTTCAGAGGCTAGGTTTACTTTTTGGACCATGTTTTATTTACACCCATATTCAAGAAGTAACATGAAACATAGCCACGTCACCAGCTCCTCCCCACTTACCTAAAGCTCAAGGTTCTTCTCTCCACAGGCTCCCATCATAATTTGAATTTGGCTGCAATCCACTGATCTCGGTTGCTTCTACTAATCACGGTTGCATCCACTGATCTCGCTAGCAATGCTCTGTAGGCTCAAATGCAAAAAATTAATTTGATTAATGTGTGTGCATTTATATATATTGTTTTGCAAACGCTGGACTATACCATTAACTATACACATATTCCTAACTGTTTTGGATGATTGTGGATGATTTTCTCATTTGGATGATTCTTGTGTATTATTTTGTAAACGGTGGTGATGTAAAAATGTATACCATGTATAAACACAATAGCAATGTAAGAAAAATGTAAGCACTGCTAGTTACTTCAGCTGTGGAAAATATTGTCTAGACTATGGATTAACAATAATATAAGCCACACAACTATGAGTTCTCACAGGAGACAGATGGTGAGGCATAAGGTTAGAGGAATAGAACAGACAAGCAGGGGTCATACTAGGGGGGGCTAAAGTCAAGGAGAGCAAGCATAAAAGAAGCATTTATACCTCTGGATATTAAGCCACCTATTCAGTTCACTGATCCTGCAGTTGTTTTCACTGTGCTGGCGTGTGGCTTATACCTGTAAGGATTACAACATGCTGGAGAGTGAAATAACATATGGACCATGCAAAGGCAATGGAAGGACATTTATGAAAGATTGAAGTACAGTTGTGATAGGCTGTGGAGGAATAAGAAAAGAAAAAAATACATACTCTGTAAAATATAGTATAGTTAAAATGATTCAATGTGTTCTAAAATTCTGTGGATTTTACTGACTTGGTCTTTGTAGACTATTGTTCTCATAATACTAGATTCATGTACAGATGAGTAATTACATAGCTGTTGTCATTTTCAGCTGTTTTCCAGCATTTACCACTTATGACTGTTTTTCCACGATGGGTTTTTTCTTTTTAAGTGTAGTAACCAGTGACCAAAGCAACCACTGAATCCATCATGAACTGGGTTTACTTTGGCAGAGTGAGGTTTAAGTGGTTGCTATGGGTTATGTATTTGGGAAAAGCAGTCTCTGCAAGCACTGGGATACTGAACACAGAAGTACATAGCGGAACAGCAGTTCTCTGGGACCACTGGTGTACTGGGCACAGAATTGCACTTGGAAGCAGCAGTCTCTGGGACCACTAAAGTGCTGGGATCACAGGAAGGCAGGTGTATGAGAGTCTCCTGGAGCACTGAGGTGCTGGGGTCACAGGGAGGTAGGAGTGTGAAAGTCTCCTGGAGCACTGAGGGGCTGGGATCACCAGGAGGCAGGCGTGTGAGAGTCTCTGGGAGCACTGAGTTGCTGGGATAACAGGAAGGAAGAAGTGTGAGAATCCCTGGGAGCACTGAGGTGCTGGGATCGCAGGGTGGTAGAACTGTGAGTACAAGGTAGCAGGTACAAGAGACAATTTCTAGAGACACAGGGGGGGCTCAGCATCTAGCATAGTGATGCATTGTTTGAATGCCCAGCAACACGTGCTAGCTCTTTAAGACTGCCTGGCCGCATGTTGAATGTGGCGCCAATGGCCTTCAGATTGGCTGCATGCCGGTGCTGTAACAAGGCTCAGGTGAATGTGACAGTGAACATTCTCTCCTGGCTTTTAGACAGCAATGAGAGATGGGTTGCAGATAAGTTGGCTTATAAAGTATATGCTCCCCCAGATATTAAAACACCAGCCAAATACCAAAAGGCACCACATTTTTCCATATCTCTGATGCCCAGGAGGTGTTTAAGGGGTTCGTGTACAACATTCTTCCAGCCTCAGTAGACTGATTAAAGTGTCTTTGCCTGTTCACTATGTATTGAGGGTTAAGTTGTTTTTGTGTACCTCAGCTGCCATCCTTATGGGACGCTTGACATGAGGAAGCCTGTGTCAAGAAATACAGCTAGAGCAGCAATTACTGTACATCCAGGAGCCTCTCCCCTTGTTGTCATTATACCAACCAAGGTTAATATTGCAGCAAAAGCTGGTTTTGTTTTTCTCTCTTTAAAGGGCTATTCATGTTTTCTTGTTATTTTGACTGGAGTTGTGCTATAACTAGGTGTATGTAAACATGTTAAGAGATTATATGAACAAAGCATGTATAAAATAAAGCAGCAGTAAAGTGTGGAAAAAGCCCCCAAGAGTTTTTATCCATAATGTGTTTTTATGCACAGCATATAAGAAAATTATTGCAGTCCTACCTGCCAAAGCGATCCCCTCCAGTGCAATGTACAGAATCTCCTCCCTCACCAGCGCTTCCATCTTTGTCCCGGTCTTCTTTCTGGTTCTGATTCTTTGGCTGCTTGATTGGCCAGGCTGCAATGATTTAACTCCCGCACATTTGAGTGGGAGTTACTTCATCTTGGCAAGAATCGTGCTGAATCTGTACCGGAAATAAAATTACTGGCAGGCAGCTAGAAGCTTTTATGGTAAACAAGACTTACACAGTATCATAAAAGCCTGCCTCTCACCATTTTTTTTTATTTAGAAGACTTACCTTCCACTTGAAAATGCAACTCCAGTTAAATCCACAGTTTAAGGCTAGGTTCACACCTAAGCAATTGAGCTGGTGAGCTGTTTTGGTGTGGTTGTCGAGTGTTTTCATTTGCACGGCGGTGCTTTGAAAACCTGCAGTTGTCACTACGATTTTCAATGCATAGAGATGTCTATGGGACCCAAATCGCGGGACAACCGCTCGAAAATAGCTCCTGCAACTTTTTGCGCGACAGGCGATTTCGTCTGGGCGACAAACCGCAAAGGTGTGAACAGCCTCCATTGGCTTCAGGGCTAATCTGTGTTTTACGCGATATCTAGGTGTGAACCTAGCCTAAATATGTACACATTTACTAACTTACTTGCGGAAGCCTTTGTTTTTCCAGAGTTTCACTTCAAGGTGCTATAGCATGGAGTGATAATTTCAGGCACACCAAATGCCATTTTATTGACTTGTTTTGCCCAACTCTTTCGCTAACACAAAGCATTATGTTCCATAGTGTGGTTACATAATTGTTAAATATTTCTGTGTCAGTGTGGGTTCATTTTCACACATCGCTCTGAATAAATATTTCTTTTACATAATGTAACCTTTCTCTTTTAGGTTTAGTAGTCTGTTAGGCAGCTGGTGCTTTGTATTTATTCAAAGAGTGACTTTATTCACACAATGTACATTTCCTCTTATGCTTCAATACAGTGATTTAAAGTTACTTCAAGTCAACATTAGACGCATTTTCTTTTTACACTGGTGATGCCACACTGTACTAATAGATATAGCTTGTATAATCTTTTTTCCCCCCAGAAGTAATCAGTCCTGTGTTATTAAAAGCTGGTTGATTTAAGTGTTATAGATTCTGACTTTGATTGCTGTATACTTTATGCCCAGCATGGAGCAGACAGGACTGCATTTGAGGCCCACCAAATCACTTTTATTTTGCCACCTCCTATAATCAGAGTTCTGTAGCCACATTGTGTTGTGTAGCTCATTAAATATAAATGCACAAAATCTACTTAAAATAACATTCTAAAGCTAAACTCCAGGCAAACAGTTAAACATTTATTTGAGGACCGGTTCACACCGCGACGCCGTTTGTTTATGGAGTAGCGAACCACCGACAATTGAGCTGGTGGTGCCATTATTTTCTAATGGCACCCCAGTCACGCTGGATGGATCGTGCGGTTTCCCGCCACGATTCTGCCTGTGCAACCAAACACAATCACGGCTAAAACAGCCATGCATCGTGTGTTACAGAAAAAGGTACATGCACCTTTCTTCTGCGATTGCCGTGCAGATATACTCCATTGAAATCAATGGGGTTGCGCAGCAATCGTTGTGTGCAATTGTGCACAACCGCACGGTCCTGAGACGCGCGTCCTGGATCGCCCAGGTCTGCAGCGGCACTCAAATGCCTCTACATGAACTTTTTGTTGGTTATATGTTTAGATGAACCACTGAGAACTTGAGGAATGCAGAAATAAGTTTTACTTGGTTAGAAGAACATTACACATATGAATAAGCATGCACATACAGACTAACATTGCACTACAGTGCAAAAGACAAATTATATCAGTCTATGCTGTTGTATTTCCAACACTTTTTTACTTCCAAACCTATGTAATTTTGTTTAGTCTTGTGGTCCTGACAACCTACCACAATGCACTGCCAACTCCTGGACTTCTGTGCAGTCTACACTACATCTGTGTAATACAGCCTGGTCGAAGACCAATGAAGGAATGAACAGCAGCACACTAATAAGACCATCATTCTGCTCTCTCCTAGTTTCCAGTGTGGGTTGAGCAAAACTAATTGACACTGTGCTGCCTCTCCCTTATGTGTATAAAATTACAAATGGCTAAGATAAAAAAAATGTATGTACTTATAGCAATGTGCAAAAAATACATTCCACTTTTTTTTATACATAACTAGATAAAACATTTTGTTTTACTTCTACCAGCAGTTCAGACTCACATCAGAAAGATATGCATCTAGGTTACAAAGCCTTTAGCCTACAAAGCCAAAGAAAGTAGCAAGGTGAGGCAAAACACGTTACAACTCTCAAAGGGAATCCTGTGTGTATTCTGGACTATGTCATGTGGACTTGTTATAGTCCATATAGGTCATAGTGATGGACTCATTATGGTCCTATATTTGCTAAGACTGTTCCATTGCCAGTATTGTCTATAATAATGAAGGTTTCAATGGCCTGTGTACATTACTTTTTCCTCTGCCTCCATCATTGAGAGTGCATGCGTATGTGTGGAGATATATTTAGAGTGTCTGTCATGTGTCTAACAAAAGAAAAATCTGTTTGAGCAGCTTACATGGGTAAAGTCTGCCACAAGATAGCTTCTTTTTCTCAGTGGACACTGGTTTGGCTTTTCACGTGACTTGACATCTCTTGGGGTTCACCATTTATTTTGACAGTGAGTTGCACGTAATCATTAGGCAAACACTGCTTGGGCTGTGTAAAGAGGTCTGTTGGTGTCCTAACCTTCAATGTGTGAGTTGACCGCATACAAGGAGTTGGAATAGATGCTAATCAAATTGATCTAATATTGAATATCATTGCAATAGTTTTTTAAGCAGTATGGTTATATGACTGTTTTAAAAACATGTTAACAAATTCTGTGGAAAAAAACACTATTTTCCCAAACTTTCTGTGTTTTATCATGATAGTTAAGAATAACTACTGTTAAACCATTCAAATGTAATTACACTCAGTTACAGTGATCCAGCACTTAAGGGTAGCCCCTCATACTCCATTTATGTGGTGGATTCCAGTTACTTCAGTCAACACTGCCTAAAATCATAAACTATAGGCATTTAAAAAAAAAATGGATTGATCACTGAGGCATAAAGAAGTGAACTTCCTGTCTCTTGAATGCACACTGAAAATCATTGTAGTTTGCCTGCACATATCAACATATTCACAATACACCTAATGACCATGGGCCCATAAAATAACCAGGGAATTTTCCTGCAAAAAAGAGAACTATTGTTCCATCATGTTTTACTTCACATACACAATAGACTATTGTGTATGTGAAGTAAAACATGATGGAACAATAGTTTTCTTTTTTGCAGGAAAATTCCCTGGTATGCAGGAGAATTTATCTAGGCACAAAAGTTTCTGTTTAAAACATAACACAACAATAAGAAACCTACCAAGCAGCCACCAGCTTGATAATTCATCTTGCTAAATGGCAACGTTCTGTAGAATTCTATATGTATTCTACAATCAATACCCATGACATTTGGTATTTGCACTATTAAGGAAAAATTAATTTTAGGATTTGCCCATTCCTAATCACTTCTAGACCGTGAGATGTATAGTTAAGCCGTTCAAGTATCAATGCTTCCAGAAATTTGGTGACTGTAAAAGTCCATAAGCTAACCCCAAAGCAGAGAGTTCACCTATTGGCAAACGTCTGCAAGCAACATAATAATTTGGTCACACCAGTAACTGAATAGCTCCTGGCTGTGATACGGGTCAGGTATGGATGGAGATCTGAGTAAAGTAAACCCAGGCTTGGATGGTGTTGTCTAGTCAGTTTATACATTTCTGTATCAGTGAGGTCAACCTTAGTTTAACCATCCCTAAACACTCTAATTGCTGACATAGGGAATTCAGTTCCAACTCTTATCAAATACAAAATTTCTTCTAAAACGGCTTTAGATTGTTCAAGTTTCCAATGCTTGTAAGATCATTTCAATCATCTGAAATAATTAATGAATCAGAACATAATTTTGCTTTCAAATAACATTTACATCAAAGTTTCCCAATCAAATTCTTGTGCACAAAATATAGATTTACTTTTTAGTGAATCTTGCCATTTGCAAGCCCCTGTTTTAAAATCTCACGTATTAAGCCCATGGAGTAACAAGTAAATTTGTTTTATTTTTTTAATTATTCACCTTAAGTGCATTCCTACAAAATGTGGACCCCAGATATCTATAATCCTACTGTTTAGCAACAAGGAGGATTGACTACTTTGCCCAGACCTTGATACAAGCAATAATGGAAGCCTGGCAGCCTGAAAAATAAATAGGCAAAAGTGGTGGCAGTCTTTATGTGTAAATAGTGGTGTTCAAAAAACTGTTCAATGATTTTAGCTCAAGTCATAGTAACACATGCATTTCTGTCCTGTTTCACTCAGAAAGGCACAATATTAAATGTTACTTCATGGCACATTTATTGGTAGCCCCTTATCCCCTATTTTATTTTCCTAGTTCTATGCCAGTGGAAATGGAGTAATTTAATTTAATATGTAACAAGTGCATCTACTGGAAACTACATTGTGCTAACCTTTTTGTTGCCTTCACCTGTATTGCTCGGCAGGTAGGAAGTTCATTAATGCTAACACAAATGAGCCGTGTGCATCTCTGCTTTTTAACTATGCAGTAAAATGTACAAACGCTCTTCTGTGTGGCTGAAGCCTAAAGAGCACTAAAGAAGCACTAAAGTAACAACTGTATTATTTAATATACCTATTTTTTGGCTGGCTGTTTATACAGACATAGGCACAACAACCATTCTCACACAGTATATTATATTGTGATTAGTATTTATGCCACTATGTGGAGATGTGTGCTATGTTTAATGTTTGGAAACGGTATTGTTCCCTCCTGTGGAACTACAGGGTTATGATGTATTTTCTGGTCTCCTTTGTTCCTGTCTTTTTCCAATAAAAAGAAAAGGGGCTTAGCCATGTGTGCAGAAACATCTTGACTGGTAAGTGATGTGCATGTGCAGCTGCTTTTCAACACTATTTCTAAAGTGTGTTCTGTGATCGAAAAATATCATTCTGTGGATACTGACTTACCCTGTGCTGAACTTGAAATCTGGCACAGGAAGGTAAAACCTCACATATATGTATTTTAGCTGTATATTTGGCTGCTTGTTCAGCCTCCTTCACATATGTCCAAAACTAAAGACATTTTTGGCTAAACATACACTTTAAGGGGTTCAGCAGTACATATTGTTTTATTGGGAGGCCATAGTTCTAATTTAACTTTCACAGTGTGCAGTGTTTGTGTTTTTCTACATAAAAAATTAAGTTAGTACCAGAAAGAGACAGCCACCCCAATGATCACACACGCCAGGCATGCACCATAGAGTACCCCGAGACCTCCTGGGATGCACATAGATATTCAAGGAAGTTATGGGAAACACATGTTGTTCTCACCTAGACAAGAATGCAGGAAGTGTAGGCGGTTCCCTGAAAAAAAGTAACAAAAAAAAATGACTAATAAATATTGTATTGTTTAAGAGGAGGAAGGTATTAGTGAAAGGAAAGTGGGTGAGGTGGGTAAATATCTGCTTTAAGCACTGTCATGGGAGGGATATGAGACAGGTCACTCAAGCAACAAGCACTGCAATGTGGGAGGTTGGGCGAATGTACGTTTCCCATAATAGTAGATTTAAGTTGATTTACTAGGTCTCTGGTAGGAGATGAGCAGGAACATTATGGTGCTGGCTCAATAGCATTTTACCACTTTGTCCAAAGGTAAATCAAGTTCCTAATTATAGCATTATAGTATTGTTTTCTGGATAACACTGGCAATCAATCCACTGAATGGTTTAACGTGTTGTTGGGAAATGTGCTTTGATTTGAATTTCTATCAGTTGTCATTTGATGAGGTGATGTTTAACTTTGACACTGTTTTTATTTGTATATTTGTCATTGCGGTTCATAGCAACTGTCACTTGTCAATGCACTGACACTTGTAATCTTATCTAAATAAGCAAAAAAGCATCTTGCCTGGAAATCAAATTATTTCCTGCAGTCTGATATTATCATAGAAAAGAGTTAAAGTAATCATAAACATTATTAGATGACTGTCTCTCCATTCAATTTATTTCAGCTGGATTTTGTAATGATTTATCTATGGGCTCCATTAATTTACAGCAAATACCACTGCCATGAGCTACCTCCTTCCACATTTTCCTCTTGACCAGAATGGCTTTATGGCAAACCTTATTACAGTCTATGGGGGGAGGGAGGAGGGGGAGAAATGAATCTTGTTATTCAATTCTTGCTTTTTTATGGCACCTACACAAACTATTGTCAAACAAAAGGCATTCAAAGCTGGACACTCTCATGGGGGACACATGCCAAAAGCAAAAATTCACATAACGCCTTGCATTCCAGAAAAATAATACTAGAGGTTTTGTGAATGTACAAGAAGATGGGAAGGGGGGACAAACATGAGTGATCCCTTGACACTCACAGCCACTTCTCTCATTCCAGCAGTGATGGAAAATCACAGCTGTGGGTAGTATATGGCATCACTGAAGGAATGGTTTGAACAGTAAACAGCAACAAGCAGGACATAGGAGATTCTTCTTTAGACTTATCTTATGTAACAGGTGCTGTAGCTCCCAAAACATTTTTACTGGAGTTCAACTTTAAAACGAGAAAGATGAGATAAAAGGATGAGGCAGTGAAGTCTGTTACTCTCTTGAAATTCTAAGATCACTTACCTTGTGATTCAATACATCTGGGCTTGCAGACTAAACAGTTATAGGCAGGAATTAAGTTTTAAGATAATTATGGTAAATATTCAACACAAAGCATTATTTAGTAACTAATAAATACATTAATACTGTATGCAGATAAGGAAATCCGATAGTACTCTATAAATGTGTCTATTTTTGCTTTATTTTTATGTTAGCATCATTTGGGTTCCAAATATACAAACTAGCACAATATATGCAACTTTTTATGACTTTTATAGACACAGGAAAGGTTATTGCTTCCACTAAAGTGTAGTAATATAGCATGCTTAATGTTCCAGCAGATGCAGTCAGCTTTAACAGTGCATCTGCTCCATGTAAAAGAATATATAGTGACTAAGTAATAAAATGAGACTAAGAAATTGGGTGCATTGTATAAGGATTATCTCTGCATCTCTATATTCAGATTGCTTAACAGTACGGGTCATCAGGCCTTATGTGATTTATAAATTGAATGAGTTGTATTTCCTAGGACACTATATAATTTGTTTGCTGTTAAGTATATTGCTTTACTTTAATCCTGCCGATGACATAATCTTGATGTGAGGAGCAACAGCTGAAATCCATATATACATATACGAAATGGCTAATGCCAAATGAATGCATCCTTTCTTCCAATGTAGTGCTATAATGATTCATAATGATTTACTAAAGTAGTAAATTTTGTCTGGGCAGACAGGTTCATACTACATTTTTTGTGTTGCTTCTATAACATTCAAATGTTGCAGACCTTGAATGATGAAATTTTCTGTATTAGTGTAAATACACACTTTGTGCAATTACTTGTGGTAAAGCGCTTTGTTAATTCCTTGTTTAAGTATTTTCTTTCTTATTTCTTTGAATTTGTGATTTGTATTTAAAATATATTTGACAGTGCAGTCATGGGAATCCAATTTATTGAATTAAATACAAGTAAAGCACAAATATTTTAAAAGAATGACAGAAATATAATGAAGATGGATACATAACAAGTTGTGTTTTATAACATTCAATATTGCCAAAGAATAGCTTGTGTAGCAATGGCACAAGTTATGTAAATGTATAATGAAAGTGGTCTTTTAATTTAAGGGCTTGTCCATACAAAACGGATAATTAATTTTCTGTTTGATGTTGAAGATTTGAATTGGAGACTTTGGTTTTGAGATTAATACACTGTGGTTCCCAGCTTGGCATCATAATTTTCTATAATTCAAACTTGATAAAATATTCCATAAGCAGATACCTCTTAATAATACCTGGGGTGGGTGGAGTTGAGAACTCAAAGACAGAGATCTCACTGCCTTCAGGAAGTAAAAAAATTAAACAGGTAATTTTGGGAGATGTTAATGTTTGTGTTGGCCTGGTATATTAAGGCTGCTTAATAGTGAAATTGTATGGACCTTGTACACATTTTAAAAAAAAAGTATTTGAGTAGGTAGACCAATTTTAGGTGTGTAATTTAGGTAATTAGGTAATTCAATTAAAATATAGTTGTTAATTGTGGCATGGAAAATTAGGTTTAGCAAATAAGGACACAAAATGTGAGCGTATTCAAAGTCAAAGGGCAGTATGTAGTACATTTGCACATAGCAATAAATCCTCGTGGATAGTCTACCAAATAGAATACAATTTCCTAATTGTAATGGCTATAAATAGAAGACTTGTGTTTATTAAAAAATAAAACATTTTAAATTCAAGCTTCTCTGTCAATTTTTTTTTTAATTGATAGTAAACTATATCCCAGAGACTGGGGAATGGGAATGTGCATAGGATGGGATACATGAGCAAGCAAACGTCATTTTGCCAGCGAGAAAAAGGGAATACTGCTTAGTGTGAGCTCAGATTAGTAAATAAAGGGCATTATAATGTAAGTGTCACATCTTGGACTAGACATTATTTGCTGTCCCAATATAAGGAACATAGGTACAATGTCAGTTAGGAGTGTTTATTTATATCAGCAACAAACATCTGAAATAATATATTTTTTATTTGATCTGTAGTTCTTTAAAGCCCATCTTCGGGCTCCACGCTTAGATCATCCCATCCTTGCGACCCCCACTGACAGTAGCTTAATCTTTATATCTTAACAATTACCTTTTCTGAAATCTTCAAGCCAATTATGTGATATCACAGAAATCAGTGCCACTCTTTGCATCAATACACTGTGAATGAATGGTGCAGTGGTGCTGCCCACTCATGGGGTGGAGACATGACTCCCTGCACTCATAGTATGTGCTCAGTCTTCAGGGATAAGTGATGCTGTTTGTCATTCAACTCGGATGACTAGGCCTGTGGTAAAGGAGAAGTACTGTTGGAGGCCAGCTCCAGATTGAAAGAGTATTACAGACTGAGATTCTTTTTTTTTTTTTTTTTACACACTGCCTGAAGAACTATTTAAAAAAACAAAACTCAGCCCTGAGCTGGACTTTGAATGAAGAATTGAACTGAAAACATTGCACTGGCTGCCATTGCTGCATTTGCTAGTTGCCTCACTGTTTCTGCTGTGATACTTTAAAACTGAACTCTGGGTAAAAGAAAAGTCTTTGCAGTGGAGTTCCCCCAATACTGCACAAGTTAAATACTCAATTATGCCCAGTGTACCAGTGAAAAAGACTTACCTAATCCCTCACTTCTGCAGGCTACCTTCATACTATAGGACCCTCTTATCTGAAGTGCTCTGGTGGTTACAAGCATTCTGATGTTATCAATTACAGTGCAGGGCCAATAGCCCTGCATTGTACGTATGGGTGCAAAAGCACTACCCACAACTGGGAGCATCAGGGAGCAGAGGAGAACACCAGGGTAGTGGGCAATAGGGTAAAAAGGTAAAAATCCTTGCTACTGATAGGCATACATGAGCATTTAACTCTTGAAGCACACAATGAGCCCCATTGCAAGTGGGGATTTTTCTTTTTCGCTGGAGTTCAGTACAAGTATGCTGCAAGTAAAATCAGAACTCAGTGACGTGACAGCCAGTCAACTGTCATTATTAAAACAAGATCAGCAATGACAGCATGCATATTGCTCTCAGCACAGGTTTCCTTAAAAAAAAGGTTTGCATTATGGCATTTTTAATAGTGTAATGCAAAGCAGAAATCATTATTGTTAGATGCATGGATTAGTGTTAACACAGAGCAAATTGCACTCGGAATGTGCAGTTTCCAAAACGTGGGATGAAGTTAACAGCTTAGTGTTATTTAAATTGATTGAGACCAATGTCCAGCTGAGAAGCCTATAATGGTATACAACATAATATTACATTTCTAAATATATTAAAGCTTTTTGGCAGACTCTGACTTGTTCTGTTCCTAAGAAAAAATATACTTTACGTACTGCTGCTAATCTTTTATGACAAATATAATAATGATTCTCAATATCCCACCAATAGGAAACAAAGGAGTCAGCCGCACAGTTATGAAAGTTATTACAACTATTGAAGCACCATAAACATATTTAAAAGGGCAGTTTTAAAGAAAGGCAAACACGAAACAGAATTTTTTTTTATAATTCTCTTAACCCAGTAGGGGTAGGTTAAGTGCAGTGATGAGTATTTTGTGTTACAAGGGAGGTTTTTTTTTAATTACACCATACACTAATATCACATTACCCTTTAGTGAAATATAATTTTACTGGAGTTCACGTTGCCAATTGCACACTAAATTTGTAAGTTACCCTTTTTTAGTATTAACAGATGCCCATTTTGTATTTTTACACCAGAGACCCAAAATGGAGCCCTTAGTATGTTCACACTATGTGCCAAACCCTTTTTGCCTGTGTTAGGTGTCCTAGGCGTGTTATTGTTGCAAAGAAATTTGAATGGACAGCTGTGTATGCATATCCAGCACCAAGGCCCCTGTCAGTAGTTTAGAGCAAAGGATAGATGTTGCTTATTGACTATGGTGTCCCCAATAATCTTTTCTTTAACAGCCATAGGCTAAATTAACTTGCTTTCATTCTCTCTTGTAGTCAGGTACATGCCATGCAAGCAGGAGTGTGTGTGCTGCCTGTGTACTTACTGTTCACATGTGTAGCACACCCATAGGTGTTGGCTGTAAATAAATTTGCTTCGTTCCAACCTGGTGACACCCAACACACAGTAATCACACACAAGCCTGCTTTTATTTTGTCAGCTGAAATTGTAAAGAGTGAAGCTGCAGGAAGTACACAAGCTTGGCCCAGTGTATGTACTGTATGTGTATATGATATCCAGAAGGCTGCCAGGGATCCTTTCACTACAAGGTGTTTGCTGAATGGTATCAGTGTCAAGCCGAAAGAATCCCTGAGTTCAGTTTCCAGAGGGGAAGCTACTGGCACCACATTTAGAAGTTCACAGCTAGTATGGTATGTAGCACAGACTACTACAATGATTTTCAGAATCCCCGGCAGACCTCCAGATATCACGTATGCTTACTTACATGAAGCCAAGCAGGACGAATGTAAGTTTGATAATAAGGTACTTCCTGGCATTCTAATTTAATTAGTAAGGTACAAATACAGGATAAACAACATTATAATGTATGGTAGACAACTTTTGAAGGGTGGTCAGTAATGCTGACTAGGGAGCTAACTAAATAGTAATAATCCTGACTAGTACAACTTGAACTTGGAATATAATATTTGCAGCAATACTTGGAAGTTAACAGGCCTGTAGCGGCACAATCTGGCTGCTGTGTGCAGCAGCTCAGCAGCTCCTCAGTCCACAAAGGGCACACAGCTTAGCTGTTAAATTTGGTGGCTGCTCTTAATTGCAATGAAGGAAAATGAAAGCTGTGGTACCACATATATTTTGGTATTTAAGACATGCAGCCCCTCTCCTTGGCCGGCAGTGCTTCCATCTTCTCTGTCTTCTTACCGGTTTGGCGTTCTAAGAGTTTGGCCTCTTGGTTGGCCAGGCCAAGCATGTGCACTGGAGATACTTCATTTAGGCACAGGATGTTGCCGAGTTTGTGCACTAAGCTATCCATCAGCTCAGTGCACACAAGTGCTGACAGGCAGGGAGGCAGCAGGGAGTCTCTTCTGTCATAAAAAATTTTCTATGCTTTATTTCCACTTTAAGAACAGACTTGTGTTAAAGTACAGCTTTCCTCCACTATGGTGTCATTGAGTCAATTAGTACAGAGTGACTGATTAAAGGAGAACTTTCGGGTCAGTGTTTTTCCCCATAGTTCTCCTTAGGGTAACGGGAGGACACAAACTAGCATCCTCCCGTTACCCTAAGCTCAGTATACTGCGAGCTACACCTCGCGGTATACTGAGACGCCGCACCTGGAGCGGATCCCGACGTAGATGACGGGATCCGCCCAGCTGCGTGAGTGACAGCTGGCTCTGCCTATCTAGAGGTAGAGCCAGCTGTACCCGCCCCCTCCCCCGTCCGTTCCGCCAGTCAGCGCTGGCAGATCGGAGCAGGGAGAGGGGAATCCAGCCCTTCCCCCTGTCACGGCAGAGAGCCGTGACAGGATCGAGAGGTGACGGAACCCGGTATGTGTTGCCTCACCTCCCGATCTACTGAGCCGACCTGTGACAGTCTCATTGTCACAGGTCGGCTTAGAACTATGAGGTGAGTGGAAATCACTCATCTCATAGTTCTCCTTTAAGTCACTTCTCTTCAAGCAAACAGGTAGCACAGATGGCTGGTATGCAGAAACCAGAAATCTTCAACAACTTACAGCTTGGATAAAGTTCTGCTTATTTTATTATTGCACACCTTTCCAGGTGAGTGTTTTTACTTAGCTACAATCTTGGTTGATTCAGACAGTAGTCTACTCTATAGACACAGTGACAGACTACAACCTTGTCACTTTCTAAGATGGCTCCTCTCGCCTTTTTCTACTCATGCTGCTCTGCATTTCTCTCTCTCTCTCTGATGTCTTTCTCTCTACAGGCGGGCATGTGAGTATTCCTTTTCAATTCCAATAGAGATGAATTTCAGCAGCCATTTTGGGATAGTTTGAAGTCTATTGAACTTAATTGCTAGTAAGACATAGCCTGGGTTAAATGATAAACAACTCTCCACTCAAAAGGTGAAAATATTAGCTCTGAAAACCAAAATATTACTTCTCTACAGCAATACTTCAAATAGCACAGCAAATGTCTTTATGGTGTCTATGCATGCTTTAGTATACATGGAAATGGGCAGCACAATGTTCTTCTCTCTGAATCTGCAGTTCTGCTCCAATCAGGAATCCACTTTGCTACCTCATGTCAGAGCCTCCAGCAAGGAGAACAGTGAGCCTCACATATGTAACATCACCAAATCTTCTGAGACTATAAGCCACAGGCAGCAGCCCTTAGATCCCACACTGCACACATGAAGGCACAGTAGTGACTAGGCACATACAGTATATAACTAGGCACTGCACTGCTAAATTGTAGGCAGAATTCCAGTTTTCAGGGTACAATTACCATTTCTAAGGGGTTTAATCACTTAACTGCTGAAGGCAGATGAGTAAATAACCCTGCCGAAGTGAAGTGAAAATCAGAAAATTAAAAAAAGTGAAAAAAATAATAAAAATATTTTAAAGAAATAAAAAAATAACTGAAAATATTTTTTTTAAACGACGCATGCCGACCAGACCACACACCACAAACTCCATCTGCATAATGTCAAATCTGACAGATGCCGGCAAAATATAAACAATTAGGCGGAGCTAGTGGTGACATCATCGCTAGCTCGCCCAACTGTTTACTATTGGCCGGCACCTGCCAGAGTCTTCTAGCAGGTCCCGGGCAATAAGTAACAACTGAGCAGAGCTGGCTGTGACGTCACGGCCAGATTTGCCCAGTTGTTATTGTTTAATGACAGATCAGCGTTCCCAGGTCATTTGGGGATGCTGATCTGTCATTACAACTGGGCGGAGTGAGCCGTGGGATCACGGCTGGCTCTGCCAAGCTGTCATTTGCGTGGGGATCAGTCGGCTTTGGCTGACCTTTCTTCACGCTATGGCTCAGCTGAGCCAAAGAATATGGGTTCGGCTCAGCTGAGCCGCTCGGCTGCCATCGGCTGCTGTACGGGCTTTTGTGAATAGCCCGTACAGCTGCCTAAAAAACATTGTACCAATTTTCAGAAGCCAACAAATGATGTAGGAAGAAATGTGGGTGAAATATGTAGGTGAAATTATGCTATATTTTGCACCATGAAGCAGTATAATTTAGTAACAACTCTATTTATACTTTTGTTTTTGAAGGAAAAAAGTATGAAATAGCAGAATGGAAGAGAATAAACAGAAACAATGTCAGACACATTATTCCTTCTGGCAAATACCAGACTTCCAGTCTGCACCTGTCAGTTAACCCCTATTATTAGTTAGTTTTCAACAGTACTTGCAATGTTTTGCCTATAACCTCTTAGGGCTTGTAAATGTTTTCCAAACAGTACCACAAAATGTTATTTGTTTGTTTTTTAATTGAGATGTATTGTTTTTTTTTGTAACTTAAAAGTGTTGTTTTTTTTTCCTGTAACATGCAAATATAAATAATACAACACATACCACAGGTTGGCAAACTTTGAGACATATCCCCAGGTTTACGTCATTTACAGTACAGCCCTCTGGTATCTGAATTATTTGGATTATGTATTTCTTCTTCTTAAATGTTATTATTATGTCAAAGCTCAGTATTTCTCATTTCTCAGTACTGAAAGGCATGGTAGATTTATATGTGTAATAGGACAAGTCATTCTAGAGATAATGCAATCAGTAAATTCATGTGTCATCATGTTCTAAAGAAGGAAAGGTCTCAGATGTGGATTTGCTTATTAATTCTCTAGGGTTTCAATATTCTCCAAAGCGTTGCATCATTCTCAGAAAACAAGCTTTGTTTTCGCCACCACTGTGCTCTCTGCATAGCTGTTTTATTTTATTATATTGTAAACATACTGTAAAATACTTCATACGTGTGTGTGTTAGTAACATAAATACTTTATATCTGGCAGATGCTTGTAGTATTATAA
>NW_017306978.1:407462-450066 GCF_000935625.1 Nanorana parkeri | reverse complement strand
TATATATATATATATATATATACACACACAACCCTGCCAAAAAAAACATATACTTTGCTAAAAAAATTGTGTGATTATTCACTTCAATTATTTAATCATGTAAAAGGAAAATTTCTGTTTACTGAATACCCAATCATGTGCAGAGGCTTTTCACATGATTGGATAATTGATGTTACTATACACATAATTTTCTGAATGAATATTGATTGTCAACTGCTTTAGTTAATCAGCCCGATAATATCTGACTTCATGTTTCACATTAGATGTCCATAACCTTACTAAGTACTAGCTAGGATGCTGCTTGGAGAAACTTCAGTTATAGGTAAGCTTTAGGATATTTGTCCTGCTTTGTCATTGGGTTAAAACCACTGCTAGACATTCTTTGGGCTTTGACCAAAGTCCACCTGCAACCTTGTCTCTCTTTACATATGTACATGTGTCTGTAGTTAACTAGGTTGAACATAATGGGATTGATTTACTAACCTTATAAACACGCCACGAACAAGTATACACCTCTGTAGTGTGTTCCCTCCCAGCATGATCTATTGGTGGAATCTAGACACCTTTGTAGTGTGTACACACCCAGCAGGTGTGTTGTGCAAAGCCAAGCATGAATTGCAAGGTGATGTTGTGTAAATTAGCTCTATGTTGTGTTGCTTGCGTTGATGAATGCAGGAATGTAAATGCATGAGCTAACCATTTTTGTCTAAACTGTGAAGCAGCATTATATATGCATCATGTGCATGATTTTTCCATATATGGCATTAGTTGAAATATGCTTTTAGAGACTTTTTGGTTGATAAATACGTTTTGCTGTGTAAAAATCACACGCACCTGGTGCGTGCGTGTGTTTAGGTTAGTAAATCACCCCCAATGTGTCTATCAAGCTCAGTAAGGATGAGGGGACCTTGAGTTCGAGGAGAACCTGGCTGTTTGCGATCCTGGTGGATCAATGTGGGAATTTGGTGGCCCAAATTCTTTGTAACGATAATGTACTGCAAGGAATTTGAACTTAGATTAGTTGGCTTAAAAGATTGGGGCTTTGTTATGTGCCAGTCCCCTCACTATAAAAGGTGGGGGTGACAGAAGAACCATAGCAATTGTGTTACTAAAAGCAAATAGACTTCACTTTGCAATGGAATTTTCCCTTAGCTTAGTGAATGAGGTGAACCTCTACTGACTTCCATCATCAGATTATGTGCTAGAAAAAATATTTTTATTTTTCTTGCACCTGATTAGGTACTATTTGCAAAGTGAATTTTGACCACTTATAAAAACGAATTCGTAGGGGACTTAATCTGCCTCCCCTGCAGAGATCTGCTTCCACAGCTTCTTCCCGGCTTCTGTAGCCGGGAATGGTAGCTGAATGCCGAAGTGATGTAATATACATCACTTTCTGCATTCTGACAACGGAACAGAGGGAGATTGTGTACTGATCTCCCTCTGATCTCCGATCACAGAGCCACTGTGCCGATCCCGGCCCGCACTGGGCACATCAGAGCTTAAGACCAGTGGCAGCAGTGGGGGGGCCGCATACCCACATGCAACATACAAACGATCGGAACTCTTGTATTTAAACAGCTGGCTGTTTACATTTCAAACAGTTTTCCCACTGGGAAAAGTGCGCTGGGTGGCGTGCATGAGTGGGCGCGGGGAAGGACGTTTTAAAATGCACACCCGCATCGACAAGGCTCCCGTCCAGCCATTTATGTATGGTCGCTGGATGGGAGGTGGTTTAAACAAAAGGGGGTTTTTTTCAGGGGGGAATTTTTGGGGGTTTTCATTTGTTTTGGAGATATGCTGATTTTTATTGTATGTTGACAGGGCATTTTAGGGTACATTGCTTTTTTTCAGCAAGACTTCTCTTAAAATAATGGGCTTTTTTCTCAAGGGGCATCATATCGGGGTTTTCTTTTATTTTTGGGATGTATAGTTTTTTCTATTGTATGTAGGTAGGCTCTATTTTAGTTGTTGTTTTATTTTTTTTGCAACAAGGTTTTACTTTACAAAAAAAGTGGTATTTGTGGTTTTTGTCTCTTTTGGTTTTGTTGCTTGATTTTGTTTATTTTATACTGATAGAGCCTTTTTTTAAATTTGGGGTGCCCAAACTGCAGCTTACTTGTTATCAATCATCTGATACTCTTTCTCTTTAGTACATTATGACCAATACTTTCTCATTAAAAATGTCCTGTTGCTGGTCAATTTTACACTGCTGTGTTATCTGCAGTCTCTTAATTCTTAATGAGAGTTTGACAAAAAAAACTTCCTAGACATTTCATATTTATTAAACAAAATGTACACACAGAGAGCTTGGATACACAAAAGTACTGTAGTTTTAACAGGACAGTAGAAACATAGAAAAAGGGCATTCACAGAGGATAGTGAAATCATACCTCACTTGTTACAGAAAAAAAGAATTTGGTATACCATCCACTTGCTAACCCTGAAAAAGTTTAGCCTTCTGCTTTGCACATTAAACTAAACTTAGATTTATGAAAAGTGGCAATGCAATGGATAGAAAATGATGTACATGAGAAGTACATTCTGCAGTGATAGTGATCCTGAGATTAGGAACGATATTATTGTAGGTCCTTAAATAAAAGAATTGATAAAACATTACTAATTTGAACAAACTGCAAGGCAATCATTCAAAGCATTTGACAAATCTGGTGCAGTCATTGGCTGGCTACTGCTAAATGTTTTAGAGAGATGTTCCTCAGGCAAAATTCATCAGAAAATCAAACATTGCTTCTTTTTATGTACTTTTAATTAACTTGTAAATAGAGGCTATTAGCAAAGTAGAGTTGTGTGTTACTCAAAAACCTTGCTTGACTAAGAGATTCTAAAAAACATATGCAAGTTCAGCATTAAAGAGACATTAGTTTTTGTTTATGGGACAAGAAAAGACAATTTTCATTCTCATTATTAGGGATGTGAAAATGTGCCGACCTGTTTATCTTATCATAAATTCTGGAAATTGCAAGGTTTAAACTGAACCCAATTGAAGTCAATGGAGGCAAATCTTGAAAATAAATGTCAAGGTTGATCGTGATTGGTCGCCTTTTAATTCTTAAGAGTAGTGTTTGGAGGAACGATCTTTAGGTTCTGAGGAAAGAGGTTTAACCTCTGAAACGCCTCAACCGGAGGAAGATCAGTGTCTAGATGGCCCTGGCTTGAACACTTAGGGGTCTATTCACGAAGCAGCCAAAGGATCTAGCCGTAGCTTCGGCCGATCCTTCGGCTAGCTTCGGCCCCAGGACAATTCACAATAGCCCGTACAGCTGCCAAACTTAGCCAAGCGGCCCAGTCGAGCCGAAGGCATATGCCTCGGCTCGGCAGAGCCGCGCTGAAAACCAAAGCTGGCCGAGCGGCCTGCTTCTGACAGCTGGGCGGAGCCAGCCGTGATCTTACGGCTGGCTCCGGCCACTTGCAGAGAGATCAGCGTCCCTGGTTACCAGCTAACCAGGGACACTGATGTCCAGACAGCAAACTCTCCCGGGCGCTCCGGGAGTCTCCCGCTCCCGGCCACCCAGGAGAGAAACACTGCTTTTTCTTTCTTTATTCTGACACGGAGCCGTGTCAGAATAGAAAAAATGTTTTTGCCCCTTTGGAATGCATTGCTACATTCCTATTGGCTATTTCAATTTGCAATAGCCAATAGTAAACTAGCATTGCACCCACCCACAATCGTTTTCTATTTATTTTTTCGTACTTTTTAAACTATATTTCTGTTCTGCTGGGTCCCTCTGAGGGACCGAGCAGAACGGCCGAGCCGAATGCCGCTCAGCTGCATTCGGCTATTCACTCACTGCTGTTCGGCATCTATAAGAATAGACCGAACAGCAGCGAGTAGCCTGCCGGAGGTTTGGCTTAGCCGATCCAGATGTTGGATCGGCTGAGTCGAACTCCTCCTGCACTTCGGGTCGGCCGACCATGCTGAGCATGGTCGGCCGACCTGAAGCCACGTGAAGCCACCCGATGTACGGCTGATTTCAGCCGATATACGGCTGAAATCAGCCGTACCAGCCTGAAGTGAATAGCCGAACAGCGTTCGGCTCACTTCACTTCAGGTCGGTCTTTCACTCAGCTGCCTACGGCAGCTTAGTGATTATACCCCTTACTTCGTTCTTTCGTTTGTCCATCTTGATCCACTTGAGACCGTTTTATTCAATGCTCGTTTTTTACAAGTCGGATAAATAAGTTGCCTAGCTGTCATGCTCACCTTCTGGTTTCAGTGATTTTTGGTTCACTGGCTTAGAACACAAATATACACTAGGTCAGGCATTGTGACAACTATGATGTCACTTTCTGAATGGTTCTTACAAGTAAACAACTCAAAATGTATTAAAGCCGAAAGGTCACCATAATAACAAGGTAACTAGCATTTTTAGATGCAGGTCCAGCTTAAAGGAGAACTATGGGGTCAGGGCTTTTGCCCATAGTTCTCCTTGGGGTAACGGGAGGACACAAACTAGCGTCCTCCCGTCACCCTAGGCTCAGTATATAGGGAGCTACAGCTCGCGATATACTGAGACGCCGCAGCTGAAGCGGATCCCGACAATTATGTCTGGATCCGCCCAGCTGCGTGACTGACAGCTGGCTCTGCCTATCTAGAGCCAGAGCCAGCTGTGCCCGCCCCCTCCCTCGTCGGTTCCGCCAGTCAGCGCTGGAGGATCGGACCCGGGAGGGGGGAATCCAGCCCCTCCCCTGTCACGGCAGAGAGCCGTGACAGAATCGAGAGGTGAACAAACGCCGGTATGTGTTCGCTCACCTCCCGATCTACTGAGCCGACCTGTGACAGTCTCATTGTCACAGGTCAGCTAGAACTATGAGGTGAGTGAAAAGCACTCACCTCATAGTTCTCCTTTAAGCAAAAACTGAAACTTTTCAGACTGCAGCATCCTATTATTGTATTTGGTTTTGCCCTCAGATAAAATTTGGATATTTTTGTTGACCAAATAAAAGAATGAGTACCATTTTCCTTCAGAAGACACTCAAACTCATGTTGGTGCCTAAATCAGCAACTTGTATCAGCAGCTCTGAATTTTTGAAAGGTTTTTCAAAAGATTCTATTTTCTGCATAGAAGGTTTTCGAGTTTCAAAAGGTGAATATGGCCACTTCTCTCCACCCAACTGTCCAGATGTATAAATAGAAAAATGTAATACCTGCATGCATTTTTAAAAAATAAACAGTGTTAACAGTGTAAACTGTTTCTTCCCTCCAAATTCACAAAAAGGGATATTATACATCCAGGTATGTCACTGAGTATTTGAGTGAAAATGTGGGGTTAATTTACTAAAGACAAATAGTCTGTTTACTCTGCAAGGGAATTTTCCCTTAGCTTGGTGAAATTTCCCTTTGCAACGCATATTCACATGCACAGAAAATTAAAAAATCGGGTTTTTGCTTGCACAGTATTGGCGACAACACATGGGGCACCCGGCAATACGAGATTGCGGGGGCCCTTTGTGCTCTGCCCATATACAAGCCCCACCCATCCACAAGCTCCACCCACATATATATTCATGTGTTACTGTAATTATTTCTTCACCATATTTTTAAAATAGCAGGCCTATTCACTAAAAGGTGAATAGCAGGGGAATTGATAGGAGAATATCAAAATCTAGAATAATATAAGCGATTTGGAAAAAGAGAAATGGCAGAATTTGTTTGCTTCGGCTAATTTGACCTAAATTCTTCAATCCTGCCAATTATCCTGGCTGAATTTTAGGAGAATTAGTAGGAAAGTGACAGGGGAATGGAATAATCTAGGACTGGAGCGGGGGGTGGGCACAAACGGTATGCAAACATCCATCCCCACCCCGCTCCAGTGTGTGCGTTTAGCTCCCTGAATGATCAGCCTGCCTGAAAAGGTCAGTCAGCCCATGACCAGCACCAATGCATGGCAGGCCGCAGACCAGCACCAATGTACGGCAGATCTCAGACCAGCACCAATGCACGGCAGATCTCAGACCAGCATCAATGCACGGCAGATCTCAGACCAGCCAATGCCAATGTAAATAATGCAGCACTCAGTAGTAAACAACACAGAGCTCAGTAATAAATAAGTCAAGGCGAGTGAGTGGGGGGGGGGCAGGCCAGTGGGGGGCCGTGACGGGCCCCTTCCTGGCCGTGGGCCCTCAGGCAGTGCCCAAATGGTCAGTCCACCTCTGGTGGTCCTCATTGCTCCATAGAACAGGAACAAGAAGTCCTCAAATGATGCTGACATATTTCAACTTGGAAGAGGACCAATGACCAGCAAAGGATGTGGAGAGGCTAAGTAGTACTTTTTTGAACTTTTTTGAACTGGAAGGGAAGCAAAGGACTTGGGATGGGGGTTAGGCCAAGAAGGTATAGTTGGGTAATAAAAATAAAAAGTTCTCAGTTTTGGCGCTTAGTATTAGGGCATTTTCACAAGTATGCGTATTCGTGAAAATAGCCAGTATCGGCACCAAAACCGGTACTGCTATCGGTGCATCCCTTTAAAAAAGAAATCATGCAATAATTTGTAATAACATGCTAAAAAACAAAAGGAATAGAGTTATACAGTGGGGTGGGAGGAGCAGTGCAGTGAGGCTCTGTCTGACTTCAAAGCAGGGGATCAGAGCCTCTACTGTTTGCTTAGACTGGCTGCCCGCCCGCCCATCCACATCATCAGTTGCTAGGCAGTGGGTGGGTAAACAACTGTCCCGATCTCCGATCTCCGCTGGCAGTCTTTCTGCAAGAAACAGCAGGAGGGGGAGGGGGGGGGGAGATGAGGGAAACCAGGAGGATGAGGGGGGAATGAGATTATGGCAGCCTGCATCTAGGTAGAATTAGGAAGCAATCAGACGGGCCAACAGGCCCCCTTATGGCCACGGGCCCTCAGGCAGAGCCCGAACGCCCGAATGGTCAGTCCGCCCCTGGATGGAAGTAATCAGTTTCACCTCACTAAGCTAAGTGAAAATCCCCTTGCAAAGTGAATGACCTACAGGTAGGTCTGGAAATAATTATACACTGACACAAGTTTTGTTATTTTGTCTGTTTACTAAAATAAATTAAAGTTACAGTTAAATAAACAATCTGGGCTTAAAGTGCAGTCTCTGAGCTTTAAGTTGAGTGTATACACATCCATAGTGGAAGTAGGGTTTAGGCAGGGCATGTGCAAGGATTCTTGCCTACACAAGAAAAGGTGCATTTTTGCACCCCCCAGCCCATACCCGCAGATGGCTGCCTATGCAGCCGTAGGCTAGGGCCTGCCCTCACCACATTGCTCAGTCTACCCCAAAACCTGGAGGCATTTCCTCACTAGGAGCAGATCACATGTTGAGTTTACCTTTCTGACCATGTTTCAGGTTACACCTGTATTTAGACAGGTTTGACATGGTCAGATTGCAATCCCCCCCTCCACTTACCTGAATTGCAGGGTTCTTCTCCCCACAGACTGCTGTGTTTTGTTTAAGTTGTGCTGCTGTGCGTGGCTTCACCAACATATTGCATCATTCATCCATCCACAGGAAGGAGGAACTACAAGTCCCATCTACAGTCGAGGGACTTTTGGCTTCAGAGGAATACACTTGTAGTCCATTAACTCTGCCTCCCGTCCATGTTACTACATGTCCGGATCTCAGTACAGGCGCAGATGGGAGTAGGGATGTAACAACACTTGTTCTCGCCAATACCAATTACTGATACCTTTTTTTAGTTTCATGTGACAGTTTTTCTAAAACAATACAGACTAATGATTTTAGGTCAGTGGTGGAGCATCAGGACCCAGTCACAGCTGCAACGTCTGCGCCCCTGGTAGTTCTGCCACTGACTCCAAGCTGAAGTGGGACTACAAATCTCTGCAATACATTATACAGCAAAGCAGAATAATACCAGCTCTCGAGGAAAACAAATCCCAGCAAAACATTATACAGCAATGCAGAATGCCATCAGCTATGGAGGACTACAAATCCCAGCAATACAATATACAGCAATGCAGAATACCTTCAGCTACAAAGGACTACAAATCCCAGCAATGCATTATACAGCTGTGCAGGGTCTCGGGGAGGTTGTGTGGGATCTCAGGGGGCTGTGTGGGGTCTCTGGAGAGGGCTGTGCGGGGACTCAGGAGGACTGTGTGGTGCAATTAAAACAAAAATGCAATGGCACCTGATTGGATGCGGGGTATTGCGTTAAAATGCCTCGCAATGTCCGAGTCAATCACCTGAACTCAACCCGATCAAGCATGCATTTCACTTGCTGAAGACAAACATTAAGGCAGAAAGACCCACAAACAAACAACAACTGAAGACAGCTGCAGTAAAGTCCTTACAAAAGAGGAAACCCAGCATTTAGTGATGTCCAAGCATTCCAGACTTCAATTAGTAATTTCCTGCAAAGGATTCTCAACAAAGTATTTATTTATGATTGTGTTACTTAGTCCAAATACATTTGAGCCCCTGAAATAAGAGGACTGTGTATGAAAATGGTTGCAATTCCTAATTGTTTCATATAATTTTGTTCATCCCCTTGAATTAAACTGTATTTGTCTTAGGAAAACAAGGCCTAAGGAAAAAAATCACTTGTTTCTTGGTTGGGTTATGGATGTTTGCTACAAGCCTTGAACATGAGTGTCAAATGATAAAGTCCTGCAAAACCCTGAAGAAATATGGAGGGTGGGAATGGGGTTTCTGTTATATTTCATGAGTTGTTTCATCTTTGAGTTATCTTGCAGAACCCTACAGTCTACAGTAGATACAACTATAGCTGAGTAGGGGTACGGCAGGCATTTATATTTTGCTATTGTAATGTGTGATATAGGTCTGTTTTGTAAACTGACTATTGATATATCTATGTATTTGTGTTTTGTAAAATTCAAATAAAAAAAAAAAAAGCAGGGACTGGTTATTGCAACATAGAATGCAGCTTCTGGAGACAACTATAGATTTGGCATTTAACGATCATCAAAGCAATGCCATAATCCATATACTGCACATTTAAACCAAGAGAGGTTTTCTGATTTATAACTCTGTAACACAATGTCTCATCAGAATAGATCCTTAAATGTACTTTTCTCACAGCTTGAAGTTTCTGAAAACTATACTAACGTCAAAAATGGTGTTTATATGTGAAATGATTTCTGAACTGTGGGCCAAAGTTTGATTGATAGAATGTGTTTTGGGTCTAAATCTGCAAATTGCCTGCAGAGTAGTTTTTGAATGACTCAGTGATCTCTACACATCATATTTACTTTTGTATCTGAACTTGAATGTCAGCATAGTTTGTGCGAGTTGACTTATTAAAACAAAATACAATTGCTACCTTAACCATGCGTATTTACTCATCCAGGCTGCACGCTGGATAACGTCATTGATATTCAATTCCAGAGATATACAGGCTCTCAAATTATACAGATTCAGAGCTGGTCTCTCCACTCTCATCTCCCTGCGTTCATTAAAATACATTTTACAAGTTAGCATTTTATTATTTTATTAATCACTACTTAATTTTTCTTGCTAGTTCTACCCCCACTTCCTTCCCATTAACATGTGCTGTCTTCTGCTCCTTGGTTTCTTTATCTTAGCCATGTTTTTATCCCTACACTACCCCCTTTTCCAAAGTCTAGTTTTTCAACAACATTTTAGGGACAGTGCAGACCAGGGCGATTTCAATGGGGTTACATCCGCGCGGCTGTCGCAGAAAAAGGGACATGTACCTCTTTTTGCGACTTGTGGCTGTTTTAGCCGTGATCGTGTTCGTTTGCACGAGCGCAATTGCAGTGCAATCCGCCCGGCGCAACTGGGGTGCCATTCGTCGTTGGTGGGCGACTCGGTGACTGCATGGCAATCCATGCGGTATCATGCACGACTGCCGCAAAGTCATGGATTGCCCAGGTTTGAACCTGGCCAAAATCATTATTTACTTAAGCATAGCTGCACCCTTCCAATTAAATATCTTCCTACCTGCACCAATATTCATTCACATTTAAAGATATAGCAGTACATATAGTATGCTTCCAGTAAGCACATGTTTTAGTTATTATTGCACTACAATTGTAAGAGACAATGTTTGATAAATTGTATTATGTTTCATGTCAATTATATTTAGATTAGCCACTAGATGGATTAACTAATGCTGAAGGGCATGCAGAAAATATATCAGGGGGCTGCAGACTTCCCTCTTTCTACGGGAATGGCAGCCCCCAAGTCTGGTGTGCTGGGCAGTTTACAAAACACAGTTTCAGGAATAGGAAGAGCTACTGGTGGCAAATGAACCTGCAGACCTAAAAACATATTTACAGCTCACCTGGTGCACATTTCTTCTACCATAAAGAGGGTGAATGTGGCTGTGACATGCCATGCAGATGTAATTAAATGTCACTCGGGCAAATATCCCTAAAGGAATTACTGGGCAAATTTCCCAGTGAATCCTTTAGAATTATACCTCCCAGATATCCAGAACCTTATGATAATTTGTAGTTTTAATTCTGTTCCATTTTATGGTGCTTCCCATGATGTGGAAACGTGTAGAGGTTTATCACAGGTGATTTCATTGTGATGGGTCCTTTATTGCTCTGAAAAAAAAGATTAGATTATGTTGGATATTTTGTCATTCTCTAATTTAAGATGATTTCTAAAAAGCACTCTAGTAACATATCCATGTAAACAACTACTCTTAGATGAATTCACCAAATAAAAATTCCTTATCTAAAAATATCATACAATTAAATATAACTCCTGGGCTGAAGAAAATAGCATAAGAGAGCATACAATTATAGTGGAGAACAGAGAATAATTTACATCCAAAGATAGATGCACAACCAAGGCACATAGGAGAGAAGTGTTTAATCATTATTCAGAAACAGTTAACCAATTAAAATTAATTATCTTTTAAAAGATCCATGTAGCAGGCTAAAATTCAGCTGCCAATAAGTAGGCCTTGTAGTATAGGTGGAGCTACATGAGAGTCGTTTCTCTTTCAGATCAAAGGGAGACACGATAGAGGGGTTCTAATGACCATACAAATATACTGGTACACCCTTAAAATCCCAGATGCTTATACAAACTATTGCCTAAAGGTGAAAATTGGAAAGGCACAAATTTGTGCAGTTCAAAAAGAAAATGAATACCTCAATGTTACCTATAGGTACCATTGCTTGTAAGTAGAGGATTTACCATGTCTGTTTTCAAAAGAGGACGCCTGGACGTCTTTTCCCTTGTGTGGCCCTTTCAAGCTTTAAAATGTTCATGTTTTTCATTTTAGCATGTTTTTCATGTTTCATTTTACACTGATAAACCATTAAAAATGTAAGGCTACTGAAGTTAGCTTTTTATTTCCTGTGATTGCTCTCTTCCTGGGGTAATAGTAGAGAGATCCTTCTGCTTCATCCTACGTATCTTATTTTGCAATGGCCTTACACAGACCTTTATACAACAGTGGTGTAATGCTTGATTTTAAACATGCGTGAACAACCTTTGAGGCTCTATTAGCCTAACAAAATAGCTAAAACACAAAGTAACACATTTTGAGACAAATCTTACTATTTTACAGTATATTCTGTAAAATACCTCTGCAATCCTATAACAATCTTAATATTATGTAATTTTTCAAGAAGACTGAATGAAAGCCAGAGAAAAGCAAGCAGCTGTTGAATGCCATAGGTTTTCTATAAAGCCCTAATGACATCTGGCAGACAGGAATGAAATTGAGCTGTAAATACAAGTATTCCACCTGTTTATTAGAGATGCAGGATGTGAGATGGGTATCAAGATCATTAGTGTTCAACATATTAATGAATTCCTGACATGATTCATAGGGGCCATACTCATATGGATCCAGGTACTGGCCTTGCAGATGAGCAACCCACCTACAATTAGTGCAGCAATATTCATACATGAATGGCTGCTCCAAGATTATGTATAGCATAAACAAATTATGGTATGATTTTGCTAAGATGATTAAAAAAAGGTAGGTAAAACAATATAGCAATACAAGGTTTCTCCCAAACTTAACTGCAAAATTGCAGTTAAAATGAACAAGTGGACAACAAAGCACTGTTTTGTCTCTATGTGGACTGTAGTACTTCAGTACTAAAAATTCTAATTCAAGCTATATTTTTGTATTTTAGTTTTGGACATAGTGCAGAATTAATTTCTGTTTAATTTTTTGTCTGTCTTTTGTCTGCCTGTGACTCCAATGGGGAGATTTGTAATCACTTTCTGTCCCTGTAACACCAGCACAAGACATGGGGGATGTGGTTGCAAGCAGGATAAGAAGGCAAAGGCAACAGTAAAAAAACATTGTTAGAAGTCATAACCCCAGTTAGCTCAAATTGTGTTTTTGTTTGTTTGTGCCCCCATTGAAGAGACTTCCTATTGCATCCTGTCCTGACAGGAAGAAAGGGAAGTGAAGGGAGATTTCCCCAAAGGAAACCAGACAAAAAACTGTAAAAACAAATTTGCCATTAAACCTCCCCTGTTTCAACCAAAACAAAATAAAAAGTTATGGCTCCTGTGGGGCTTTAAACAGCTGAACCACATGTACACAATTAAACTGCAAACATTGCAAACATAAAGATTTTATACCTGTATTCAAAGCACTCTGGGACAGATTTCTAAATAGCCAACAAAGGCTGTGGCCTTGGGAGGCACTGCTACCGGGGATGGAACATGGACATCACACATTATTTTTCTTCTCAGCATTACATTCTCTAATAAAAGATTACATTGTTGCAACATACCTGTACAATCCAGAAGGATTCTTGTTATTTAAGTTGATTTCTCACTTTGTAAATATTTGTTAGCAGAACAGTGTACTGTATATGTACAGATTCCTCACTCTGGGTCCCATATACCTAAATCCCAACTGCTAGCAGAGTATGGCCTACTCTTCTGCTTATTTGTTCTACATGTCCCACAGGTTATTGAACAAACTGTCTCTATCAGACTTTTACCCCCATTTTTGGAGTGCCTTTAGGGCGGGACTGGGAACTTTTGGGACAGTGAGTGTTGTCTTAAAGGACATTGTGGTTACTGTTACAAACTTTTTCACATGTATACTCTATACTCTATAGTAGGGGGAGGGAGGAGGCAGGAAGACAAAATGTTTGCAAACAGATTGTGTAGGAAAGGGGAAAGAGATGAAAGGTGAAGAAGATGGCAGTGACACAATGGAGGAGGGAGAGCAGTAGGACTTAATTGTGAAAGAGAGAAAACGAGCAATGGACAGTGGAAAAAAACAATGAGAATGGATTGTGGGTGGTGGGTAGTGAGGAAAAGTGGCACTGGTATAGCAAAACTGAATTGCGAAAGATTAAGAGAAAAAACAATTAGACTGGGTTGGGGAAGGAAGGGGAGAAATAATGCAGTGTTTTTTGATTGTGGAGGGGAGGGGGGGATTTGTGGAGGGGGTCACTGTGGTCATACCATGATCAGGTAAAGACTTCACTTCCTTGTGGATCTACAGTCCTGCAAAAGATAATGGGCAAGCAGGTACTCTGTGACTAAAATATATATACTATTTAACTCATTCAGGCATGATGCCCCATGCCATGACATTGTTAACATTCCTGCAGAGGACTTGGTATGCACACCTGTGCGCATTCCAAGTTCTCAAACTTCACTGCTGTCAGACTGACTAATTAGTAATAGCGTGATAGTCAGGTTAACTGACGCATACTGATGTGCTAAGCATAGGCATCTGTCCTAAACTTAGGCATCTGAATGAAATATGGTCACAAAGGGTGTAATAAATTGTGATAGATAGATAGATAGATAGATAGATAGATAGATAGATAGATAGATAGATAGATAAATAGATAGATACTTCTCCCCAATTTAGACCTTAATTAGGGCAGCGTAGTGACAGCTACTAGGTATCATATAGGTAGCTGCTCCCAACTCTCTCAGACCTGTGATTACAGTGCCTGACAGATGTAGGTCTTCCAGCATTGACTTCCTTTGCAGCTTTCTGCCTTCAGTCAAATGACATAAAAAAAGAGCCACTATAATTGCAGGTCTGAACCAGGAGCTGGTAGCTATATAACACCCACCAGCTGTCTACTTAAGCTCTGAATGGGCCTCCAGCCCAGTACACCTTATTTGTAATGTAGGGGGCAACAACCCTTAACCCAGATCTCCCATCAGTGCCTTGTTTAATCTTGTTAGTGTGATACTAAGACTAAATTGTTGGTTGTAATGAAGGGAGGGTGCACATGACAGTTGGCATAGCGGCAAGTACAAAAGTCATAGGCATGGCAAATAAGCCAACCACCCTCCCACTCAACTTTATTTGTAATGTGCCAAGAGAGAGCATGGAATCTGTCATTGCTGACTTCCTTCATGAACCAAATATGGCTTTTTAAATGTAAAAAAAAATGTAAAATGCCCTTTGCCATGAGTACATTAATTAACCTTGCAACAGAGAACTAGTTATATGCAACTGTGTGTGTGTTCCTAGTTCCTAGTTCAGACCGACTGTCAAAAAGACAAATTAGTTACTTTCAAGCCGATGCATAATGATACTGCTAAACTTGGTCTGGGCATCTAAGCTCTAAAAAAAAATGGCCGCAATAGGGGTAAAACAAGAATAAGATGACGACCTTGGAGCTTATGCCTTTAGCCACTTGCCGTCCACCTATTGCATATAATTGGATGAACGGCTCACTCTTGTATGCAGGTTGCTGTATTTGTATGGCAGTTTTTTTCTGCTCTTGTGCTCCCCCTAGTGTGGACCGTAAACACACTATCCATTGGACATTGCAGTTCACAAAACTCCTGTGGTTTGGTAGTATCACATGGCAAAGCCTCCGGAGAGAGCTGGAGCACATTATTGCAGCAACTGTAGCTTCCAAAATGTGTAAATTAAAATACAATCACATTCCTTTATGAGGCATGAGTAATGTTACAGAATATGCCACTAAGCATTGTGGGGAAATGCAATCTGCACTTTTTGGGCATCTTAAATACCCTGTGGTACTATCAGCAGATAGCTCTGTAAGTTCCATTTGTTGTCTTAAATCCATCTTCCATCGCCCCTGGTTGGCCAGACAAATGTATTGATCATACACGAGTGACATAACAGATGGTAACCCTGTCGTTTCTCAGGATAACATCCTTATTCTGTCTCTCTTTGTTTTGCTTCTTTCTGGGGACACCACATCCCAAGTGCTATTTTGTATTGATCTATATTTGACACTGATAACACAGTGTGGGAATAAAGATGGTACTAATAGGCTTTTATGCCAACAGCAAGGTCAGTTAATTTAATGTCACTTGTAGACAGAAGTCTCCTGTAGAACAGCAGTCCCTGTGATAAACTCCCAGTTCTCCTCTGTTTTTCCATGATGCTTGCTGATGTCTGTTCATGGCAGGCTCAGGAGGGACAGAAAATACATTATTGCACAATACAAGTACAAAAAAAGTTCTCCAGTCTTACACGGTCTTGTATCTCTCTATGCCTCTTGCGCTATTTTCGATAAACTGACAGAGGGAAATGGAGCAGACAAATTCAGTATAGCTTGAATAAGCACCTGCACTGGGATAAAAAAAAGCATAATTTTGAGGTTAGAGGAGGCAGGTAGTACTTGTTTCTTCCACCGATTACATTTTTAGAATAAATCGGAAATGTTCTATATTTAAAAACATATCTAGTCTTGTGAGCACCCATGCTGTGTCTGTTACAATGGCAGTGATAGAATACTAACCTGTGGCATAATTGACTCAGATATAGTTGTAACAACACTCCATATTAGAGGTGCTTGTTAATTTGCTTTTTTTTTGCATTCAGCTTGACATAGACCTTCATTTGTAACTACCTAATAAATATACCTACACACATTAAGACCATTTGATATTTTAAATGAATCTCAAAGGTATTTGGAGATTATTTATTGAAGCAAATTAACTGGAGCAGAGATAAATTGGTACAGTATCCTTTCTGTGTTAGCCCCGCGGTCTGGCGTACATAGAAATCGACATACCTTAACCTAGCAAGTTGGTTGTACACTGATGTTCAATGTGTGGTGCAGTCCTAGTTTGCCATGAGCATTAAACATCCAAATAATGCTACTTTTTCTTCCTGTAACATGCAATACATAATGTGTACCTCAACAGTTCACATAAAACTTAATTAAAATTTCAAAGAAAACTGACGTACTTTCAAAGTACATGCAAATGCTAATGCACTTGAAATGGACTAAGTTGAATGGCATTTAAAAAAATGTTTTTATGTTGTCCTGGAAAACACAAAGACAAAATCATTGCTGGTATTTATCAATTGTAACCCTGTTCCAGGCACTAGCACATGGAATCTTGTATGCCAGCTAGTGCATTAACATCTACCCATGCACAGTATAACACCCCTGCGCATATACAGTGCTTCACTGAGGATTTTGTATGAATTAGAGTTTTTACAGTCTTTAATGATAGCCATGCACACTTGGTGCAGTTTTATTCCTATGTGTTGTGAGCATTTGAAAATACTAATAGCAGTTAGAGGGACACAAAAACATTTAGGATCACATTTTTATTTTTGGTACACCATGTTTTACGTGGCATACATTGTGGTGCTGGGGTGTATATGTGCTGTAACCTGTCAGAATACAATTTGCTTGTCTGTGAACAATTAATGTGCTGATGTACATGCATTCCCTTTAGTAAACCAGGCCCATTATTTTCTATGCAGATTTGTAAAAAATTATTTTTCTTCAAATTTTTTTCCAGTCAAATAGAAAAATAAGCAGTTGGGCAGGCTGCACAATATTTAATTGTTTAAATTGGGTTTTCATTTCTATCAGTGACAATTATGTTTATTTCATTATTAATGATTGAAAAGTCAACCTAATAACATAAAAACCTGCAGGAATGTGTGTTGTCTACAAGAAAAACATGGAATCACAGAAATGATCATTTATATTGTTTTAAAAATGTGAATAAAAAAGTGATATACCGTAAGTGTGGAATGTGGAATGATGTGTGTGTGCATATGTATATGTATTACCACTTTGCTGTTTTCGTTATGCAAGAAGTAAAACCATACATATGAGTCTATACTGCATATTATAAAAAAAAGGAATACTATGTTTATTTTTAAACATTATTATATGCAATTATCTGTAATCTGTCCAGTTAAAACTCATAATAGACTGACAGTGAGAGTACCTGCACTGAATACGTAAACCAAAGTGTACAGATATTGCTGGGGTGATTGACAGCAAATATCTGCAGTCTCTCTTGTCAGATTCTTAATAAGTGTTATATTTCAGACTCTGAGACTGGTCATCAAACTGATTAGACAGTCTCCACATTAGGACAGAGTCCAGACCTGATTTAGAAGGCAGACCTGACAGTCTCAGGAATCATTTTCACCAGATGCACTTGATACGGCATGTATTAGTTTTGTTAATAGCAACTTGTGGTTGTGTTGCACTCATTCTCTGAAAACGCTTTATTGCCTAATCCCTTTTCATTGGTGGCTCTGAACAGCAGTGAGAAGCCTGCCGAAGGTTCGGCTCAGCCGATCCTGAAGTGAATAGCCGAACAGTGTTCGGCTCACTTCACTTCTGATCGGTCATTCACTCGGCTGCCCTCGGCAGCTTTGTGAATAGACCCCATAGTTTCAGCTGGATGGCAAACCACTCCCCTACTCCCGCCTGCACTGTACCATTTTTAGCATCTATATGTATAATATTCAGGGTGCATGCTCTCTGTAACTTTGCCTGAATGAGTCACTTTGCCTAATGCCCTGTGACGTTCTAATATGTTGCTTTTTCCTTCTGAAATGGGGAATGAATGTCAATACAGATGATTTTTGGAGAAAAAAATGTGTGCTGACAGCATATTTTTCTAATAGATTACTGTAGTGCCAACCACCAGTTGCTCCAGCACTTTACTTCTGGGGTACATCGGTTTGGTGTGTGATGGGGATATATCTATGACTGCCATAAGTCAGTAATACGTATGTATATTTTGACTTGAGGTCTTAAGCCCTGTAAGCAAAAGGTTTTTCACAACATCTGGCAAGCAGACAACATGTAAAAAGGAACCCCTTCTTCTGGGTACAAATAAGAATGCAAGCAATATTTTATATTTACTGGACAGAAATAAGGTTTTACAGCTGTAGCCATCATCATTTCCTGGAAATAATAATATTTTTCTTTGATTAGAGTTTACCTTTATTTATGACACTCATTTTCTATGTGTCTGTTTAAATCTGTAAATTAAGCACACTTCAATGAACTTTCTAACAAACAAGATTATGTAAGAAGGCAAGTGTTGATTGATCTGGCATTAGTTTTATGCTTCATTGCAATCAAAGTGAAAAAAAAAAATCCCAACTGGCATTGTACCAGTATATGGGAATAACCCAAGATGCTGCTGACAGGCTTCTAATAATGATGCTATAAGTGAACTGTTAGCTAAAAAGAACACATGGGAAAACTCTGGTGTTTATTGGCATGTTGCTTGGTGGCATGCATTATTCTGATGCACCAGGCAATTTGCCAAGAGTGCATTGTGCAGCCGTAGAAGGAACTGGAAGTACTAAAGATTCTATTGACTTAGAATTTCTTCAAAGGTGTTCTGCACTGTTTGCATCTCAGTAATAGCTGTACAAGTACTGTAAAAGGGTATGTTAGGAAACATCAGACATGAGTTGTAGACAATCTGCTTAAGAGCTGCCTTGCACCTTACTGCATCTTCTCAGTCAGGACAAGGGGGCACTCTTTGCATCTGGAGGAAAAGAGTTTAACCTTTGCTTACGGAAAGGATTCTTCACAGAGCTGTGAAAATGTTGAATAGACTCCCCCAGGAGCTAGTTCTAGCTAGCTCAGTTAACTGTTTAAAAAAATCTGGATGTATTCCTAAATGCACAGAATATTACTGGATATTGAGTTCTTATAGAGTATATTCCTGATCTCATAAGGCAATTGGATATTCCCCAATCAGAGATTGTTGATCCATTGAATATCCAATTGACTTATGGGATCAGGAAGGACTTTTTTCCCCCTGTTGGAGCAAATTGATCCATGGTTTATAGGTTTTTTTTGCCTTCCTCTGGATCAACAGGGGGTAATTGTGGGCATAGCGTTCTGTTTAGGCTTTTCTTCTTTTTTCATATCTCATAGGTTGAACTCGATGGGCATGTGTCTTTTTTCAACCTGACTAACTATGTAACTATGTAACAGATGTTACCCTCTAGACTGCCTCTCTCATAGATTTCACTGTTAAAGGAATATTTAAAGAAGGGTGGGCAGCAAATGGCTAAAGTATTCTATGCTTAACTGTTTATGCTGTCTGTCCTTCCCCTGGCCATGTAATGTCCCTCCTCCATTTGTTCCTGCCAGCCCTTCTTCCTGCATTGCGCAAAGTAGGGCATCTTATGGTCATAGCTGCTCCCTCTGTAGCTATGCCTCCAATGCCCTGATTATAATTAAAGAATATCAATATGAAACCTGCCCCATTACAGAGTAAACGGTTTGGCCAAGCTGGTATTAAGACTCTGGGCAGATTTCGAGGACATTTATTTATTTCACAGAAGCAGATGCATTCAAAAAGACCCAGTGTGCAGAGGTTTTGCAGTTCCAAATGGCAACTGATGCCTGCTGCTATCTGATGCCGCACTATCCCACCACTGTACAATTTTTGTGGCTATTGCCTCTCAAACAGTGCACTCTAATTTATTTTTCAAAATAAAACCTGCCTCATCTCTTCCTTCTATAGTGTGGCCTAACCATGATGCTCACATACTGTCAAGCCAAGGTAGAATACTTTTAGCTATTGTCTCTTAGATAATATACTCTATTGCTTATTTCAAGATAAAACCTGCCTTGGCTCTGCCTACATAATGTCTAGCCAATTAACAATATTTGTGGCTATTGTATCTCAGATAATACACACAAATTTTTATTGTAAGATAAAAAAACTCAGTGTGCAGTGTGGTACTATAAAAGAGAAGCCTACCACCTAAACTATTAAACTGTTTTACCACTGGCCATTTTCTACATAAAAGTTAAAAAAAAAACAATTACACATCCAAAATTCCCTGAAGAATGTAATTTAAAGGATTGGTGTTTTTACCCTTAAAGTTGCATCTTTATTTTTTCCTTTCTTACATGTCCCCTATAGCAGTGCTATAGTACCAATTCCCTAGCACTTTTTTGACAGTAGTTTTTTCTATTAGCTAGCCACAGGAACATGTTGAAAAAACGTCAGTTGAATGGTGCTTGCAGTCAATCAGCTACAAGCAATCAGCTACTTAGGATACAAAAAGTATTGTAACTATAGCCTAAGAGAACAAGTGTTTTTTTACATCTAGTCATGTCACCACTTTTCCTTCTAACTACAGTGAATCACTGTTTACCATAACCATAGCTTAATGCAGAATATATTTCCCCGCATGATAGGTGATGTGCGTGACAAGTGGTACAGAGCTTCATGTTTTTTTTTATCATAAAACAATACACTAGCCAATTACTGTATGAGATACTGCTCGCTGCATATAGTCAGTATTATGTTTGCATTGATGACGAGGTGTGTAAAATATTAATAATGTCACCAGCTATTTTGTTTAACTTCCAGTGACACCACTGCTCCAGCCTAGGTGTATGAAACACTGGGGGGGGGCACATTTTTTGTTCTCACTTGTCAGCAGGCTCCTCCCACCTAACAATAGCTCTTTGATGTGCCTGCATGCAGAGCTATTGTTAGGTGGGAGGAGCCTGCTGACAAGTAAGAGAGGTTTGCTGTCAAGTGGGATAGAAGGGCTCATATTACTGTAGTAGAAGCTGCCGATAGCTGCACTGAGCTGCCCAGCCTAGGTGTATGAAACACAGAAAGAGTATGCAGTGACCATAAAAAAAAAAAAACAGTAATTCACATTTGACTATCAACATAATGTCTTGGAAAACTGGAGCGCACAATTCCAGTACAAAACCCATTGTTACAGCACAACTTATGCTAAATCCTCCACCCCACTCTCACAAATATAGGAAATATACATATCTTGCTTATACACTGGCGATGGTAACTTCACAATCATTACATCAAGAACCTAAAAGAGCAATGAATATCCCAAACATTGCAAGAAGACATTCCTGCATAGGAAAATATATTTTTTTAAATTGTATTTATTATATATTTAATGGTCAATCTCGCAGCCATTTTTAGAGAAAAATAATATATACAAATTGTAACGAAAATCTAAAGCCAGATTCATTACTGTGTGAGACCACACATTAAAAACATGAGTTGTGTATATGTTTTGAGGGGTTTCTGATTGGCCCCTAAAGCCCATCCTCATAGTAAGCAATACACCTGCCCCTCAATGCACCACAGTGCAAACTTCCACTGTGTTTTTGTGTATTAGGAGAAAAATCAGGTACATTTGTATCATGGATAAGCACTGAGGATGCATAAAGCAACACACATACATAAGCTAGAATTTGCCCTAAAAGGCTTAAACTGGAAATTAGGGAATGTAGGCAGCTATCTAGAAATCTATCTACTGGGAAAGCAGGTTCGCTTTGCTTTAGGAGTTAATACTGACATGATTAGGTTTAGCCAGGTTTAACAAATAAAATATTTACTTTAAACCTTGTAGATCACAACTCCGGCAGGGGCGCTGTAACTTTAGAATGGACGAGCGTTGAGGCGAGAGAGAGCCGCTTGGCCCGGATCTGACAGCCAGCAGCTCTCTTGCTCCTCACCTCTCTGCCATCCTTGAGTGACAGTGGCTCCCTCCTCCGTACCCCCACCAGCTTCAGTGCTTCACTTCTCCTCAGATCTCCGCTGCCTCTGCCCATACAAGTGGGGAGAGCAGCGGGGATCCATAGGAGAAGTTGCAGGCTGTGCCGCCCCTCGCCCCTGTGCATGGCCGAGCGGCAGAGCAAACACTGGAGTGATCAGTATTTGTAAATAACTAGGGACACATAGTACTATGTGTCCCCAGTTATGATCAAACAGGAAATGCTTTACATCACTTCCTGTTCATTCATTAGTTTCTGAATGGGTAGTAGCACTCTGTACAGAGGTTTCTCCCCATTCAGAAACTGGTTGATAATAAATATTTTCTGAATGAATGGGAAACCACTGTACTTTCCATTCATTTAAAACAGACACTGCAGAAAAAGAGATTGAGGACTTTGTGTCCTCAATTTCTTTTTCTATTTTAAAAGGGAAATATCAGGGGTCTGTTTAGATCCTTAATATTTCTACGAAGCCCCCCAGCAAAATAAAAAACACATCATGGAGGCGGAGCGCATGATGTCACATGAAGCCGCACGTACGCTGCATTGGTTGACGTCACACGCTTGTTGGGGGGGGGCACATTTTTTGTTCTCACTTGTCAGCAGGCTCCTCCCACCTAACAATAGCTCTTTGATGTGCCTGCATGCAGAGCTATTGTTAGGTGGGAGGAGCCTGCTGACAAGTAAGAGAAGTTTGCTGTCAATTGGGATAGAAGGGCTCATATTACTGTAGTAGAAGCTGCCGATGGCTGCACTGAGCTGCCCAGCCTAGGTGTATGAAACACAGAAAGAGTATGCAGTGACCATAAAAAAAAACATGCATAAAATGTCATTGTGGCAGGGCATAGATAAACAGAGACATGGAGCTAATGAGAGTGCAGCATGTGCACAGTATTTTGCTGGTCTGAGACTATTACATAGTCCTATACTAAACAGTGTTTTTTCATCAGACTATAAACCTCTAAATTTTCTATATCTTGTGATCAAAAAGAATACAAGATATAGCATGGAGAAGGGAGGAGGAATGGAGGAGTGCACTTGCTGTGTCTGTGTGTTTGTGCAAACGCACAGCTTACTAGCATACACAAGGATGCCTTCATAGGACCTGCAAGGTAAAGAAGCCACCCTAAAATATGATATCAGGGCCAGTGCTTTGGGGGACCAGCTTATACCACAAGAAACTAAAGCTTTTAAACATCAAGCAGCAGCATCCATTGCAAGTGATTTAAGCAGCATTTAAAATAGCTTAAAAAAAGGATCATAAATGAGGGATAATCATTATTGGTATTCTGCATTGCACCGTATAATCATTATACAGCGCAATGGAGAATACCACCAGCTATAGAGGACTACAAATCCCAGCAATAATAAATTATACAGCGCAATGCAGAATAACGCCAGCTACAGAGGACTACAAATCCCAGCAATAGTACACTATAGTGTACTATTGCTGCAATTTGTTGTATTCCTCTAAAGCTGCTGGTATTTTGCTTTGCGCCGCTGTATAATGTACTATATTCCACACCACACTTTTTTTTACTTCCACCGCTCCAAGCATGCTCCCGTGATGGACTACAATCTCAATACAAACTAGTAGTCCATCACTGGAGCCTTTTTTTTTATCCGATTAACCGATTAATCGAACTTAATAATCGGCCAACTAATTGATTTTGAAAATAATCGTTAGCTGCAGCCCTAATTAATTGTTATTAAAGTAACAGATCTACAGTCTGCTTATATGATATAGTACTTTTCTATATCAGTAAGGGAAGCTAGTGGTGGGATTGGGATGTTCATTTGAATTTGAAAATGTTTAACATTAATAACGCAAGAAACAAATAACTTGATTAAAAGAAGCAACTGAAAGCAGTCAAAGGCATAGTTTTCAAAAGCACTGAACAAGATTTAAACTTAATTCTTGGTTGAGGTCAGGTTTGAGTTGAAGCATGGCTATACTGCAACACTCAATATTTGCCAGCAGATGACAAGGGAACACAGCAGAGAATATCATGCTTGCTTTCACCTGGACACAAGAAGGTATATGTTTGGAATTGAGTCACTTTCCAGTCGAATTTCCTTGTGTATAAAATGATCTTCTTTTTAAAGCTGAACTCCATGCAAACAGCTAATCATTTATATAAACACATAGTTGAAATATATATTTTGGAGCTTTGTTACCTACCAAAGCATTTTTATTTCTGTCCAGCACTTTCTGAGATTTATACAACCTTGCCAGACAGCACAGCCAGGCTGGTGACCTGGCTTTTCTCTGTTGTATCAAAGCAACACAGCACAGTCACCTCCCTGCCACCAGCCTGTGTTTGACAGTTAAAGGAGAATTATGAGGTGAGTGAAAATCACTCTTCCTCATAGTTCGAGCCGACGTGTGACAATAAAACTGTCACACGTCGGCTCAATAGATCGGGAAGTGAGCGAACATATACCTCTAGATAGAGAGAGCCAGCTGTCACTCATGCAGCTGGGTGCATTTTCGACAGTAATGTCGGGATCCGTCCCGGCTGCGGCGGTCTCAGTATACCTTTGGGTCACGGGAGCTTTGGGTCACGGGAGGACAATAGTATATGTCCTCCCGTGACCATTAAGAGAACTATGGGGAAAAACACTAACAAATCATCTCTGCTTTCTCACTATGTCAGCCTGTTCCAGGCTAGCAAATCAGAAAGCAGGGCACCTGATTGGCGTCACATACTGAGGTTGATTTACTAATTGCAAATAGGCTATTCATTCCGCAAGGGGATTTGTACTTTGCATGGGAAATTTCCTTTAGATTAGTGAATGTAGTGAGAATTCACTTTGCAAAGAATACCCAATCAGTAAAAATATAGTATATTGATTGAATGATAGGAGTCAGCAGAGCTTTACCTAATTCTCTAAGCTAAGTGAAAATGCCCTTGCAAATTGAACAGCCTATTGGCCTTAGTAAATCAACCCCTATGACTGCAAGCTGCCCAGGCCTGGAAGCAGCAAAGCAAACCCAAATCAGGTTCTCCTATAATACTGTCTTTGGCTTGCTTGCCAACTGTTACTGTGGCTAAGACCTGGTCTTTGCCTACATGCTAAAAGGCAAATTGTAGCCTTGCTCTAATGCTCTTTTGTGACAGCAAAAGCTTTCTCCTGGCACACTTCCCATACAGGTTAAATTGGTGCAATCTCTTGATTGTAGGTGCATGCTTACAAAGTGTTATGTTATGATTAACAGATGTTATCATTATTAATGTATCATGTTGCCACTTAAATCTGTGCCAGTAAAATAGCTGTAAAAAAGGAAAACATATTCCTTTACTGTGTCCATACAACATATAATAGTCATAAAACATTGCTATACTTCAGTGGATCTTTAGAATGCTGACATTGCAGAATGGGCCTTTATATAAAATCAGATCATGTTTCACTGGATGCTGATATTGTGATCTATTGACTTACTGTATCTTCATAATGACATTGTCATTCTATGTAGATCTTGTGAATACTAGCTGAGTATATGATGATATCTGCTAATCCTTACATAGACACTGATATATAGTTGATGATTTTTTTTATTGTGTGCTAGTACATCAAGAGGCACTTGATCTTGATCTATCTACTGCCACATCAATCTAGGTGACTTGTTATGGTTAAGTTGTGTCATTTTGAATGGACTTACTATGGACCTGGATAACTTAATTCCTAATAAGGTGGATTCTATCAATTATTTTATACCGCCATACTATTCTAATCAAGGTCTTTTTTAAATAAGAGTTGTAAGCTTTATAATTTGTGAGTATATAAAGCTTACAGGTGGATTCTATCAATTATTTTATACCGCTATACTATTCTAATCAAGGTCTTTTTTAAATAAGAGTTGTAAGCTTTATAATTTGTGAGTATATATGGTACACATGTGAACTACGTTGAAATGTATATATAACCTAATAATGGCACTTTATGGTACACATGTCATTTAGAGCCCACCATAGACCATCTATGGTGGGCTCTGCAGGGTCACTCTCATGTGGGCTGGTCACACTCCTACACACCTCTTACCTGTCAGCCCGATCCGCTGTCAGGGTTCTCCACCACCCGGTCCCGCCTCCTCCTTGGTCACCGACGGGCCCCGCCTCCTCCTTGGTCACCTGCGGCCACCGGGCCCCTGCCTCCTCCACGGCAGCTGCTAGCTGTCACTGACTCAGCAGCAGCTGTGAGGAGGAAAGCACTGCTGCACAGATCACTGACAGGTTGTCAGTGATTTGGACAGTGGCGCGTTCCTCCTCACAGCAGCCAGTGACAGCCAGCAGTCTGAGATGCCATAGCGACCCATGGGGCCCGCATGGCATTAGGTGAACCCCTTGTTCTTAGTCCTGGCCTCCCTGTGCCCTGGGACCCATAGCGGCCACATGGGTCGCTATGATGATGGTTCCGCCACTGTCCCCTCCCCCCATTTCCTTTATACCATTTTATTGTTTCTCTCTGCAGTTGTAAAATTGCATACAGGTCCAGGCTGGAGGAGTCTACCCAAGTTGGGAAATCCTAACATAGCTATGAAATGGCAGAGTAGGATTTTAAAAGTGAACCTGATCTGGTCTAAACCTAAGTTAACCCCAGTGGTAGCCACCTTATGTTGCCAGCACGTACCGGTGTGAATCCTCAAATCTGTCTTTGTCCCTGTAAAACATTATTTAATCTTGGACCCAGACACACATGGGGTCTCAATATTAAAGGAGAATTAAACCCTTGCGGGTTTTTGCATATATTTACTGCTAGCAAGCAGCAGATATATGCAAAAACATAAAAAAAGTTTACAAAAAAGGTTAAAACTTACTTGTGCCTCCACAACATGCCGCAAAGTATCATGGGGCGGGTGCATGGGCAGTACAGATCTTCGGGCAGGGGAGAGAAGAGACACAGGGTAAGTTAATGCACCGAGGAACAGGAAGAGACAGGAGTCAGCGCTGGATCAGAGACTGGCACCAGCGCTGGAGGGACAGCTAAAAACGACAGCAAGGAAAAAGATGATCGGATCAAGAGGCATTATTTAAGGTAAGTCCTTACACTAGCATTAGGGGCGGGGGGGGATTTTTTTTTAACCTTCTGCCCCTAAGCCTCGCCCCTTCAATTTATTCATTTGAATGCCAGTTAAGTAAGGAAGGACAGGAAGGGGGTTAAGGCAGAAGTTGAAGTTCCATGTAACCTTGCTCCTAGGATCCCAGAGGTTTTAGGCCAAGTAGACTTCACTTATAGGAATATGGTGATACTTATAGCTAGCAGGGACAGTTACTTAAACAGCCAAAGCATGGGACTGATGGTAATTACTGATAAGAACCAGCATTTCTACAGTTCAGGTACTTGGCAAAATGCTCGAGATAGAGGATTGGTAGAAGAATTAGGCTACATATAGATGGCACCCTCTTCTCAGAAACACACACTGTTAGCCCCTACACATTTACTGTGAGATGACTTTCTGCCAACTGAAATGGCATAGAGGTGCCCTGCTGCCAGTCCGGTCTCACGAAAAAAAAAAATTGTTCTTGAAATGCTGATCACATGCTTAAGGGAGCAGGCACCTTATTAAAGATCTGGATAGAACAATAGTTTTCTATGCAGTGATAGAGGATAAGGAAGGTTGAATACATTTAGGTATTCATTTTAGCATGATGATTTTGGTCTGTAATTTGTCACTTCTATAGTTAAGATAAATAAACATTCACTGGCTGAATAGTAATCATTTTACCTAATTGGTCTAAAAAATTAATTCTGTCATGATAGCTTGATTGGTATTTGCTTGTCAAATTTAAAAACCACCTTGGAAATCTATGTGCCATTTCTATAATGATTGCATTTATTTGTATCTTATCCTATGTGCATAGTATAATTCCTGTTTTTGTGTTTTATCAGGACAAGATGTCATCTTGGCACACAGTTGTTTTATGTATGGGCTGCTTTTTCCTGCTAATTCAAGGGAGACCAGCAAAGGAAGAGTTTGGTGTTAAGCCTTTTTCACCATTTATCAGACTACGGCACAAGGTAAAACAAATCTTTATTCATATATGGATCAGTGTTAAATGTATACACAGTTGCAATATATTGCTACTATGGAAACTAAGCTTGACGAAAAGTGGGTGGGGGTAAATAGCCCTGTGACCCAAGTAAGCCTGGCTGGTGCTAATTTTGAACTGCTGCCAAGGCCATACCATTGGAAGTCCAAAAGTAAGAGTTTGAAACGTGAAAGGCTGCACTGGATTATTGCAGGCATTACTTTCAACTGACAAAGGGGTCTATTCACGAAGCTGCCGAGGGCAGCCGAGTGAATGACCGATCTGAAGTGAAGTGAGCCGAACACTGTTCGGCTATTCACTTCAGACTGGTACGGCTAATTTCAGCCGTACATCGGCTGAAATCAGCCGTACATCGGCTTGCTTCGTGTGGCTTCGGGTAAGTGGCCGGAGCCAGCCGTAAGATCACGGCTGGCTCCGCCCAGCTGTCAGAAGCAGGCCGAGCAGCCGGCCGCTCAGCCAGCTTCGGCTTTCAGCACGGCTCAGCTGAGCCGATGCATATGCGTTCGGCAAGGCCGAGCCGCTCGGCCTTGATCGGGAGCTGTACGGGTTATTGTGAATAGCCCGTACAGCAGGCTCTCGGTTCGAATTAACCGATGGACTCCCGTAACCGAAGCTAGCCGAAGGATCGGCCGAAGCTACGGCTAGATCCTTCAGCAGCTTCGTGAATAGACCCCAATGTCATACAGGAGGTTGATATTAAGTAATAGTCATATTCAGACATATTCTTAATTTAGTATTTAAGAACATGATCTTGAATTGTTTCACACAAACTACATAATTTGATAAATAATTGTACCTGTTCTAACAGAAAAATATTTATAGTCTATTTGCAAGCGTGAGTATTTATCGGCTAATGTTCTTAGTAATCATTTTACCGTAACCAAAGCTTTCATTACAGAGATTTACAGGTAAACTGGAAACCCCTTTTGTTCCTGGTCCCCTCTATTTAGTAACTCTAGGATGCTGTGAGAGGTGAGAATCCCTCTACTTCAAAGAGTATCCAGCTCAGGTTGATTAATCAAAAATTGTTACAGTTTGGAGAATCACAGCTGTAAAGCATAATGCTGCTCTTACAGATAACAACATCTATCTGTAGCTCTACATAACATTCAGTAAAAAGAATCACTACATATTCTGGCATAATGCTTCAACTGATGCAAAACCCTTTACAAATCCACTGTGACAAATCCCTGTAAAATAATGCATAGGGGACAGTGAAACATAAATTTACAATAATGTGACAGGCCGGAAGATGTAGACATTGATGTTGTATGTTGCAACAATATCTCTATATTTTTGTTACCTTCAGATTGGTATTCATGTATGGATGTATAGGAGGGGTATGTTAAAATACAGGAAACCTTGAATCCACAGAAAATATTCACAGTTTATTAATAATATCCCCTTGCTGTAAATTGCATGGATACTCAGACTCATTGAGGAGTTCAGTTATTTCAAATAACGGCACAAGACCGCAGCATTTTAATGGTGCCAGAACTCTGAAGGGAATCCTAATAGAACCAAAATTGAAGCCATCAATGAAATATGAAAGTCAAAGCTGGAAACATGAATTAATTATGACAGCTTTAAAACTAGAACATAAACTGGCACTGTTGTCAAAAGTATACCAAATACAGTTCCCTGCAAAATAAGAGTTATTATGCTGGTGGCCTGTGTATCCAATCTTTGCTTCGTGGAAACACTACAGCTTCCAGGAGTGTCAGATGCTTGGGTCCGTCACTATGGTCTGGGGTTTAAGCAGTGAGGTAGTGGTCAAAAGATGGAGCCACTGTGGCAGAGAAGACACTTTCTCTTGCAGTGAACTGCTTTGACTATTTTGGCAACAGCAGTGTTGCTTTAATGAAAAAATAAATAGTGATGGAAACCCTAATAATCTATTAATGCAGGTTTTCTTTAAAATCTCCCTAGTGGTGAACCAGACAGAAATAAAAACCTGGTAGATATATGAACCTTTACCCTACTTAAAAAAGTGTTTTGATTGCTGTATGTGTTGTTGTTAAAGAGATTTCCCATTTCTGGTTACTCACAGTAACCAGTTAGCCAATGGAATTACAGACAGCATTAAAAACCTGATTGATGTTCTAACCTCATACTACTTTAGTCAAAACGAAAACATTTTTTTTTTTATAACATGTCAATTAATTTTGAATGTTCTGATTGTAATATCACATTATGGCCACTAGCTAGAGCTGAGGAGCATAAAAAACATATACTTATTTTGTATGCTCCTTAAGCACCATCTAGAGGCTATAATGTGTAATGCAATTAGAACATTCAATTTTTTTTTACACTTATAAAGGAAAAAACTAAAACACGCACATGATGAACATTCACAGATATTAACAGGGCAAACAGCCCTGCAAATTGTTTATAAATGAACCCTGTAGTGTAGATTACATTTACTTACCTCCTTTTAAAAACTGTAAATTTGACAACCCAGCCCTGATGATTACAGCAGGAATGCAGTTTCCCTGTAGTCTGCAGAGCTCCACTGTCAAACTGAATCTTTTAGATTGTAAGCTCTCACAGGCAGGGCCCTCCGTACCATCTTGTCTTGATTTGTATTGTAATTGTAATGTCTTCCTTATATTGTAAAGTGCAGCACAAACTGTTGGCGGTGTATAAATCCTGTATAATAATCATCATAATAATTACAGTGGAAGGGTCACTCTCCCGATATAATGTGGGTGCTTATGAACACTAAGAGCTGGAAAACCTCCCACCCTGGATTTGCTCCTCCCCCACCACAGCTATTGAGACAGTAGCTTAGCCAATGTATAATAATTTGTTGGGAGCGAGAGACATGCTCACGCTCCTATTCCCCAATCCGACCACTCAGCCATCTTCTACTTCCCAGCCTGCTTCTAGCAGCAACACCCCAAGCACCCATTGTTTAAGCTACTGCTCAGAAGTAGTCCTTGTTGCTAGGTAGTGGGTCAGCTCCATCTGCTAGCTTTCTCTGTATTAAGTGGTAGCAGTCCCACACCCCCAGTTCTCTTCTTGATTGGCTGCATGCTGTAGCTGTTTTTGAGCAGCAGGGCTCTGGGCTTGTGATAGCATCCTACATCTTAGCTCCTTTGCCCTTCCCTTACCTGTGAATTTCCTGTCTCTGGATTATGCTTGCTTGCTGCCTGCCCTGGCCTCGGATTGTCTCTGGATTATGCTTGTCTTCATCCTGCCCTGACCTCGGATTGTCTGTGGATTACACTTTGTCTGCTGTCTGCCCAGGCCCCGTGTTCGGTTCATATTCGAACTGAAAAGTTTGAATACGAACTCAAACCTAATGCAAGCGAATGGGGGTCGAACTTCGAAAATGATTGTCCCCTTTGAGAGGGCTTATATGCAAGTGATTCACCATAAAAGGTGTATGGGGGGGCGTGGCCGACTGGCGTGCGAGATGGCGGCTTAGAACCGATGCTCCGTACACCCACAGGCCTGGGCTTATCAAGAAGCGATGAGCGGGAGATATACCGGCCCCTAAAGCAACTGCCGGTATCCGGACTCACCCCTGGTCATGTTCCGCAAGTGCAGGAACGGCTCTAGACCCCGCAAGGTCACGGATTTCTTCTGGCAGCCTCAGCCTCGGGCTGCGCAATATGGCGGCGGCGGCACTGCTCCTCCATCCACGTCTCCCTCTCAGGGCTCTGAGAGGTCAGAGACATCCTCGCATTCTTCACAGGGAGGGGGGAAGGAGAACGCCCAGCAGCGCTCCTCTCCGGCGAAACAACGGCCATCAACATCTCCAGCCATGCGGAGCCCTGCAAAATCGAGGCCCCGGCGTTCGGGCCTAGTGGAGGAGGTAAGCTGGATGATACGAGGGAACTATTTGCTCCCATTGAGAATTACCCCACAGCTAACTAGCCCCTTTCAAACACCACCCTTAAGGATATGCTGGTATCCCTGAGAAGTTCCTAACTCCGGGGTGTTCTCCTGAAGTTTTTTTTTTTTTTTACCCTAAAGTGTGCAGTTCCCCCTCCCAAACAATACTAGACCTTTTAGGTCTGGTAAGATATGTTAGGCGTGACCAATTTAAAAAAAAAACTGCGTATGGATCCGCTTAAAAGTCATACGAGGCCCTTGAGTTCTGGTAGGAATATTTAGGAAGGGCCCCATGTAAAAAACAAAAAACAAAGTGTGTGGGGTTCCTCTTAAAGTCATACCAGGCCCTCAAGGTCTGGTAGGAATATTTAGGAGGAACCCCATGTAAAAAAAACAAAACAAAGTTTGTGGGGTTCCCCCCTAAAGTCATACCAGGCCCTTAAGGTCTGGTAGGAATTTTAAGGAGGAACCCCACCCCCAAAAATGGGGTAAAAAAACATGGCGTCCCCACTAAAATTCCATACCAGACCCTTTATTTGGGCGGAGCTGGCGGCGAACGACCGATGTTCGATTCAAACTCATATTCAAATCGAACACTCGGACCATCCCTAATGGTGATCACCTGCCTAGACCACTGCCAGTGTTCAGCCTGTCCTACGCAAACTCTCCAGCAGTGCTCAAGCTCAGGCTTTACACTCCAAAAGACCACAGGTACTCTTTCCTGGTACCTTCACTCAGCTCCTCATGCCACCAACCCAGAAACTATAGCATCACATGCTAAGACTTGAGGGCAACTAAGTACTGGCCCACCTGCTTGCATTATGGGAAAGGGGGCTGCTGTAGGCAGAAGATACACCCGCTAGGTATAATTTCTGACTTCTGGTGATAAGGGAAGTGTTACAGCATTATAATGCTGCTGAAGTCCCTTGTGTGCTCCCTGCCTATAGAAAACTGCCTGAGCACACCTCCCTCCATGCTGGAATGCATGGAAACATGTTAGACTGACAGCACTATGCAATGCAGTAGTTTATGTATTAGATGGGGAGTACAAAGTTTATTTCATAAGGAAATACACTGCTAGAACATTTATTTGGTACCTAGTAAACTCTCTGTAGATTTATTTAAAAAAAAAGATTTATGTATTTTTTAATGCACAAAATATAACTATTCATATTCTTAAGAAAACAACACTGTAGGGGGATTAGGAAGGAATGTATGTGTTGGAATAAATAAGATTTTTTTGCCTTTCTCTGGATCAGCTGCAGGTTTAGGGTTGAAAATGTCGGGGTTTTTTTTATGTCTTTGGGTTGAACTTAATGGACGCCTTTCAACCTGGCTAACTATAACTACTGTATATAAGAGCAGTAACTCTTAGCAACCAAATAGATTTCTTCTTATATCCTGCTTATGTCAGGTCTATTGTAATCATATAGAATAACTAGTTGCATTTATTATTACTGCACTATTCACGCTTTGCACTTCTTCATTAATTAACTTATGTTTTCTTACTTTTTTGGAGTACATATTGTACCAGTTTTTGTGCTTCACAGTATAGGTACACTAGCTGAATTGTCCAGTATTTATAAATACTGTATGAGTTCTACATATTTCATTCTTTTAGAACTGTATATCTGTATCGGCCTGGAACTGTCAGGTAATGAACTGTTGCAGAATCAGCAAGTGACTAACTTTTGTTGCTGTGTCTCCAAGCAAATGTAATTCACATTCTATCTGTTTGCAATTATCCTGGTTAATTCTAAATGATAGAAGCAATAAGCAACTGTTGCATATCCATTGTCTAGAACCTGCACTGTCAATCTGGTGCTATTAACACGATAGGTAAAAATTATATAGGCTGCATAATAGATTTTCGATATACAAACTGTCATACATGCACTACATGTTTTCACTGCAGTGCACAATATTGTAGTACTGTGTGTTGCACTGCATTGTAATGCATGGCAGCTGGGAGGTGTGTTGGGGTGCCATTCAAATGAATGGCAATGCAACACACCTAATGCATGGAAATGCACACTAGGTGCGCTATGCGATAGTGTGCTTTAATTGCATGGTATGCTATTGGCACAATGCTATTATGTGAATGAGCCCTAAAACTAAGTATTTTTAGAAATGATAACTGGGTAATAACTATTTTTCAATTTACATTCTAGTATTTAAATCCAAACATAATACAGAACGATTAAGTTCTAACCTTCTAAAACAACCCTTTTGCTCTATAAAATTTCCCAATGAAGACATACCTTTAAATAAAGAGTGTAAATAATTACCATTTTTGTTTTCCACATAACCAAACAATGCTCCAATGCAGAGAAATCATCCCCTGATGTCCCTGGGGAAACAGGCACTTCTGGGTGCGCCGGTCTCCTGGGTCCTGGGTCCCCCGCAGGTCTCATTAGTTCATCCTGCTGACCTCTATGTCATTTCAGGTGGAGGTCAGCAAGAGAAACCAGTGATACCTTTGGGGGAACCCAGTAGGTTAACACACTTGGAAGCGCGGTTTTCCTTGCAGATTTTGGGGGACAATTTCTTAGGATGAAGTTGGGAGAAGTGGTAAAAGTAAGTGCATGATTGAGAGACAGGGACAGAGTGTTGTTACTCCATAACAGGAGCCTGAACAAGATCCTTCATGGAAGGATCACCAGGTATTATTTTTATTAAAGCTGTAGATTTTACAAATATTGAAAAATTATGTTTACAATTGCATTTACTAGTTAGGGCTTATATAAAATGTTAGTAATTTACACAAACTTCAGGCATATATTGTTATGTGCGTAGTAAATATAATTTGTGAACCTAATATATGTAAATATAATATACATATATTTAAAAAATATATTATATAAAAATATATTTTACAATACCAGTTATATGCATCAATAAAAAGCAAAAAGCATAGCACAATAAACTTGTGCAAATTACCTTTAGTTTTATGACTGTTGTAAACTTACATTTGTTGCTATGGCTTATGCTAGCCACAAATATTATTTAGTTCATGATCAATTATGCTCGTACTACAAGGCAACAATTCTAAAAAAATATTGCATTAACTTTTAGAGACTTCAAGCGGTATTAAACTTTTAAAAAAATGATAGAAAGGATGGCTGATGAGGAAGGATTCTGAGAAAAGATGGATGCAGCCATGTATGGAGTGACGAGGGGGAGTGGAACCTCACATCCGTAGAGGAAGACACACCAGGGAGTACGCCTGCCAGGCCCGGATTTCCCACAAGGCCACCGAGTCCCGGCCTCGGGGCGGCAGAGCGCGGCAGCGGTTTGACCCACAAACAATTTAGTTCAGCTTTTATGCACTCTGCTAATTATTATTAGTATTATTATTTTATTTGGAATTGTTATTATATAAGGAAAAACACAGGCATGTAATAGGTGGTTTCCAGATAATATAACTATTCAACCGGTGCTACTGACCTTGAGTCCCTCAACACCCAACAAAGCTCCCTTATTTCAAAGAGATAAACACATGTTGTAGATGTGTCCAGTGGTGTCACTGCTAGCTGAACCTTAGGATATAGGAAATATATAATGATGCTCCATCACAACTATCACATGTTAAATGTTAGAACTGTGTTGTCCAAGTGATTACATGATATTGCAGGACAGGGGTCTTGCTACTTCTTACAGGGGCTGTAGGATAAAGAAGTCATAATAAGCAGTTGCTGTTGTTTAATTTAGCCTGGAAAAAAAAAACTATTGAACTGAAAAAGAACAAAGAAATGCAAATTCTTCAAAAGAATTATTTCCATACTGAGAGGAAATAGATTTTTCTTTCAAAGATTAACAATGTAAAACCAGGGCTTCTTTTGGTTTCTGCCACATATGGGAACACTAATTAAATACATAGGGAAGACCAGAGGAAACATTAGTGATTGTTTTGCAGAATTCTAATACAGTTTCATACACAAGACCCAATTCATTAACCATAGAGGAGTTGCAGGAATTTCTACATTGTAGCTGAATACCATGGAAACACAAAGCTCCCAATTTAAGGGAAGAATGATAAAGAACATCAGTTTTTCTAGGAATGCATGAAATGAATTCTGCAGAGAAAACAGAACTATTTATGTTAATGGATCATGAATAAGTATGCCACTGCATGCCTTAAGCTCCTTCATAACGATAATCTTCAAATCTAATATTTTCCATTCACTTCTCATTATTTAGAACAAGAAAATATTTTCATTTCTATGGTATCATAAATATAGTGTATTAAGGCTCATTTTGAAAACTGAAGCTAGTCACTAGCTGTAGGAACATTTAGGATAGATGTCAAATACAGCGAACAGATACAAAAGCTGTGGAATAAATTGAGGTGTTATGCCCTTCATAATCTGTAAATAGGATTATCGACATTCAATTCCATGTTAATTTACTATTAATAATTTCAGTAAGAGAGATACTTTAATCCACTACCTCTCAATCTTTTAAAGGGGATTTGTTGTGAAAGAACAATTTCTGACCTCCTTCTCAAAATGCTATAAAAGTACTGCGGTCAGTAATAGCAATCTGTATATTTCTCTCAGTATACTGTATAGTCCCTTTAATATATGGCACAAGATAACCATTTAAAGGGAAATACCACAAGACATGTAAAGGCTCAAGAAATGTATTTCGGATAGTATACATTTTTTTTTCGGATCCAAATTCGCTGCATTATTCGGAATTTGGATCGATCCGAAATTTTCGGTTCGGACCAATTAAAATTTATTTGCATGGCGATAATTATGTTGTTAAACGTGAAAATTGAAAATATAGCTACTAAAAAAAGGTATGGTAGGATTTTTAGGGGTCCCCCCAAAATCCCTTACCAGACTCTTGATCTGGGCAGCGGCTTGGCAAAGCTGGAAAGGAGGGAGTTTCATGCGGCCCTGCCCCGTCTTGCACTATATCAGGCAACATGCCCTCAACATGGGGAGTGTGGTCGTCGTGATTGACATTGGATTTGCATCGTGGAACAGATAAGCCCCCCTGCCTGCAGACCTCCACAACCACTGGGCCAGGGTTGTGGGGAAGAGGCCCTTGTCCTCATCAACATGGGGAAAAGGTGCTGTGCCAGGGAATCCCGCCTGATGAAGCACCCTCCCCATATTGAAGGCATGTGGCCTGGTATGGTGCTGAAGGGGGGCCACATGATTGTCCCCCCCTTTCCTGCTCTGCCAGGCTACTGCCCAGATCAAGGGTCTGATAAAGGATTTATGGGGAGACACCCACACATTTGTTTTGGCATGGGGTCCTCAAAAAATTCCTGCCAGGGTCTGGTATAAATTTGGGTGGGGGGACCTCAAGCTTTTTTTTTTTCACTTTAACAACACAGTTTATTCTGCATTACATTTGAAAGTATCCGAATTGTCATTATAAAAAAAAATTGGATATGTTTGAAATCGTTATTGTTGCCATTCGGAAATTCGGATGCATCCGAATGTCCAAATTTAAAGAAATTTGTCTGAATAGACAGAACACTTACATGTCTAAATCCCACCTTTGACAGTTGTCATAGGGCTAAATGTTCTCACTTAGAGACTTTCCCTCTACTCTTAATGCAAATGGTTTGGCTGGTGTTCTATTTTAGAACAAGTTTATGTAAAACTAAAACCTCAAACAGTTTATATATTGCAGCTTACCAGCCCTTAGATGTGAGGGCTGTAAAAGTTTATTTAAATTCAGGCTAAGATCCTTTATTTTTACCTGGTGATCCTAATTAAAATTCCTGTCCAAGAGTGACAAGGCTTACTCCCTGTACTGTAACTATGGAGGTGAAGCCTTTTTACCCTAGCCTGCTTTTCTTAGTTGAACTACATATACCTCCTTCTCTCCTCATCCCCATTACATCAGGCCTTTTGTAGCTCACAGAAGATAGCTTGAAAAGCTAAAAACATTGTTTGTTATAGCCGTTCAGCTCATAGAAGAACACTGTATCTCTCTAAAAAAAATCAACATAAATTTTCTGTAATAAAATAAAACTAGTGCCACCACCACATCTAAAAACTTTTAAGCTGCAATAAATGTTTTTTTTTTCTTGGGTCTAGATATCTCTTAAAGTGGTAAGAAGCGCTATTATTATAGAAAGTTCTATGTGTTCTATATGTGTTTGTTAACAAAACACAATAATTACTTGTAGTAAAGGCATTTCTGATAAGAAACCACGCAATTCCAACAAGATTTATTTGTATTATAACAATGCAGTCAGTTGGGACCTGTTTTCTGTGCGTGTTGTGCTTGATTGATGTAAGCTGCAACACACATGCAGAAAATGGATTCACAGATTGCCATTGGTTGATGGCCTGGTAGATGCATACCATTATTTAACCTACTGCAACTATTGTAATCAATTCAGAAGTAATAGGTTTAGCTCTACACACACACACACACACTATTTCCAGTTGCTCCTCTTTCATACTGTGACTGTATACATTCCTAGCTGGTCTGTTCAATGCATATATAGGGCTAAGAACACTCTTGTGCAGGGCCATCCCTATAATGAGGCAGTCTGAGCTTGCCCCGGGAGACATCTCATTGGGTCACGTGGCAACCTTAGCAACCTGTGACGCTCTGGACAGGGTCCCACAAAGCTCACTGATGTCACTGGTTGCCAGGAGCTGAGCAAGACGCTATGCACAATTAGCACCTTCGCCTCAGGCAGCGCGAAGTCTAGGGTATTACACTTTATGGAGCAGCACGGACATGAATTAAAGATATGTATAAGCAAAAGCTCATAAATGAACCTTTTTAGAAGTCTAAGCTGCATGTCAAACCCATTTCCAGTTTGCAAAGAATGCAATGGCGTGAGCTAGCTGTGAAGTCAATTTTGTTCTATTGTTTAATAAGTATGAAAAAAAGAATGTTTCATACTTACCTCTCTAGTGGGAGCTCACTTTGATCTTTTCAAATCTCTTCAAGAACTACAGCTACCCAAAGAACCATTCCACACTAATGGGTGTTCCAGATGCCTACTCCCGCTCTTTGCCCTGTGTTTCCATTCGCCAACCTCTGCATCACTACACATTTGCTAACATAATAACTACTGAGAATGTGGTGTTAAACTATCATAAATTAATTAGTTTTAATGTACACATGTACACATGTACACAATGTAATGACTTGACTTTAAGCTCTGACTGAAAAATTTGTTATGTAAATGTACAGTAGATAATAGAATTTCTGAATGTCAAAAGTTGAAATACTTTCTTGCAATTGAAGTATTCATCATCATTCCATAAACCTGAACCTATGTACATGCATCTGGATCATAAAATGCATTTTAAGGTTTATGAATATATTTTAAGCATTCATGTGTTTATGATTAAAGTATACCTAGACATATCAAAAGCAGACATGCACTAAATGTAGTTGTATTACAACGGTGTAGTTATTTTTATGTTAACCTCTTTACATTTTGCAGCTTAAAGTACTTTATTAAGAAACATATATTGCACTCACATATTCAAAAAATGGTTGCGCATTCCTCACAAAGTTCCAGTATCTCCCCAGCGTTCGTTCGTGATTGTGTCAGCATACCACACCATCCAACTTGTTTTGTCCTAAGACTTCCTCTCAAGGGACAGAGTGTATACATAGAGGAAGTCTTAGGACGAAACACGTCAGATGGACGTGGTATGCTGACACTATCACGAACAGACATTGGAGAGACACCTGCATTGCTGGAACTTTGCGAGGAATGAGCAATCTTTTTTTAATATGGAAGTACACTGTATGTTTTTTTTTAATAAAGTATGTTTAGCGGTTTTACACTATAGGCAGTATCTATTTTCTTTGGGCTGTGGAGTTGTGGTTATATCGAAATAATTCTAATGGGAGGATATTGTACCTGTGGAGATCAGAGTTTGCATATGCGGAATCAGAGTGCATCAGTGGAGATGAGCAACTAGTGGTACCAGATGAATGCGAATGCAAAAAAGAGTTTACTGAGCGAGCTGACTAAAAGAAAGCACTGATAGTCAATCTTTCAATAGATAACCATTGACCTCTGGTGAGTAAGGTGGCTTGAACATTTACCGCACGGGTGGATGTATTTTTGCACCAGAAGAGTAAAATATTCACTGGGAATAGACATTTCATCACCATAGCTCTTTATGTGTATATGTTGTTTTAAAAACACTGTTTTACATATTTTTATATACACGGATTGCAAGAACATATTGTGAAGTACTTTTATATTTGGGTGAATTATATTTATCGATTTATGGCATGTTGTGAAGAGCACTGTATATAGCATAGGACTTATAATTTGTAGGGAATATTCGTTTTATAAGTAGTACATTGTAATAAATGTAATAGGTTTGTTTTTACCATTTATGTTTATTAGTTTTGACTATGTTGGATAGTGGGCAAAACTGTTCTATTCCATTGTCTTTGAATTGATAAAAAAAAGAATTTAGGGTGAGAATTAAGAATTTAGTGTATTAGGGTTCCATTTTAGATTTAAGGAATCTATTTTATACATAATATAACCACAAATGACGGGAGTCTAATGTGTCAGTGAAGTCTGGGATTACTGCAATAATGGAGTGTTTATATGCTTACTAGAGAAGCAGTGCTGAAAAAAAAATTTGATGTCTGCCGTACATCAAAAGCTTTACGAATATTAAGCTACATCAGGCTGAATTCAATTTATCAGTAACCTTCTGCTATCAAATTTATAGAAGGGTCTTCCAGAAGAGGAACATTTGTTGCTTTGTACCCTTGCTTTTTTAATGCTTAAGGCAGGTTATTGGTGATATAAAATATCTAACTGTGAATTACATTGCCTCGGGGAGCTTAAGTCTCAAGGTTGTTAGGTGATCATAAAAATACTTTCTTTAATTTTGCTACAAATAGGGTCATATCCTCTGATTTAATTTTCTGTAATAGGTACATAAAACAAGTCTGTCTTTTTTCTAATCTCACAGTCTGGCCCTCTTAGTTTTTAGAAGTCGTTATATACCCAGGCTTTATATGATTATCTGGTCATTTGAAGACGTATTTGAATAATTCTGCCATCATTTAAATACTGAGTTCATTGTACTGTAAAATTGGTCTAATTCCCAGCTGACTTAATTTTAACAGAATACACTCAACCATTTCTTTTAGTTTTTTTATTGTATTTCAAGAAATAAAGACAACTTGAGAATCAAACAGGAGGTAATGATGACTAGGCGTGTCTGGCATTACTTATATAGGGGTGGAAGAGAGGATATGTAAAAGGCCAGTTATCATTCAATTTAATTACAACCCATGCTTTAAACAGACAGATGGAAAGTGAACATTTGAATCTGAAAGGATGTTATACAGAGGGACACTTCTTCACTTAGGTACATTAAGGTGTCATTAAAACTGCAACTAATAAAATATGGACAGAGTGGGGTAAAACCTCTGTCTGTGCCCCCACCCCCCACTAGGGAAATTCACACTCTTTATTTGTCCTAGTCACCATTTTTAGTGGCACAGAAAGTGATGGGAAATGCAAAATTTGTGAGTTGTCATCAAAACAGGGATACAGGGGAAACCTGTGGGGACACTTTAGGTAACAATTGTCCAAGGGGATTTCCCTCAATTTGGAGAGATTTCCTTGTGAAATCTAATGGACCTTCACCTTTAATGTGACATATAATCTGTACAATTAAATTAAAAACACGCATATCTTTAAAGGGGAAAATAATAAAATGTAAAAACTAAAACAATATTGTGTTTGCATAAATCTGCACACCCTTAAACTAATACTTTGTAGAAGCACCTTTTATTTTATGACAACATTCAGTCTTTTGGGGGAAGGAGTCTGTCAGCATGGTAATTGCCTTGAAAATCTATTCCCACTCTTCCTTGCAAAAGTGCTTCAAATCTGTTAGATTGCGAAAGGCTTCTCCTGTGGACAGCCCTCTTCCGGTCACCCCACAGATTTTCAATTGGATTCAGGTCTAGCTGGGCCATTTCAAAACTTTGACCTTCCTCTGGTGAAGCCATTCTTTTGTTGATTTGGAGGTATGCCTGTGGTCGTTGTTGTGCTGAAAGGTGAAATTCCTCTTCAGCTTCAGCTTTTTAGTAGAGGCCTGAAGGTTTTGAGACCAAAATTGACTGATATTTGAAATTGTTGAAAAGTCCCTCCACCTTGACTAAAGCCTCAGTTCCAGCTGAAGAAAAAGCGAAATGCTGCCACCACCATGCTTCACGGTGTGAATTAGACTTGTAAATTTTGTTTTGTTCCAAATGGATATTCGTACGAGTTTTGTTAAATTCAGACTTTCGGATGCGCCCAAATTTCCAAATTCTAATGTGCTCAAATGCGAACTAATACGAATGTTCGTTTAACGTAAATTTGCATACGTCCGAATGTGGTTCAAAATGAAACTAACTCAGACAGTTGACTGTTCTCTGGCCAATCAGATGTTTTTTTTTGTATGTTTGGGTTGCATTACAGGCATGATCATGTGACTTTGTTCTGAAATGAAAATTTAGATGGATCCAAAATCCGAATAATGAACCTGAATCAAATTTCGGATCCGAAAAAGGAAAGGAATAAAAATCCAAAATGAAACACATTTTTTGTGGGATTACATGTCTAGTGGTTATGGTTTTCTTTTGGTTATGCTCAGTGTTGTTTTTGAACAAAACATACTTTTTGGAATTATGGCCAAAACGTTAAATCTTGGTTTCATCAGACCCTAACACATTTTGCCACATGCTTTTGTCAAACTAGATGTATCCGGGCTTTGATATTTTTCTTAGTTAGAAAAGGTTTCTGTCTTGCCTCCCTACCCCACAGCCCACACATATGAAGAATATGGGACATGTAGTACACAGCCAATACTTGCCAGAAATTCCTGCAGCTGCTTTAATGCTGTTGTAGGCCTCTTGGCAGCCTCCCGGTCCAGTTTTCTTCATCAATTTTGCATAAAAGTCCAGTTCTTGGTAATGTCACCGTTGTGCCATATTTTCTCCACTTGTTATTGACCTTCTTCACTGTCTCCCATG